>NC_141877.1:132821600-133064998 GCF_056163025.1 Triticum urartu | reverse complement strand
GCGCTACCTATCGTCAAGGCCAAGGGCGCACATTAGGAGAACGTGGGATGCTTAATCAAGTGCGTGACACAAAATCCGCAAACAGGACAAGAACACCAAAACGGACAACGAGGAACGAAGAGTGCACATGCACGTGGGATGCTGGATCAAACTCCATCTACTGCCACTACCCCCATTCTCTCCTCATTTGCCTTGTTTACCAGTTATTTTCAGTAGTGGCATCATTGCCTTGAGTCACTTGTGTGGCCCTCATCTCTATCCACCAATATAATAATCAACATGATCACCTACTAGACCTAAATTCACATAATCCAACGAACATCTTTTACTAGCATGTCAAAATCACAATCACCTAACTAAATCCAAATCGTTTCAGACTAAATTAAATATATGTTCGTCCATCAATATAATAATCGCCATGCTCAGTTATAAGACCTAAAATCCATAATCCATCGAACATCTTCGATTATCATCTCAAGACACAATCACGTAACTAAATCCAACTAAAATCTCATAAATCACATAGAAATTTGGTTCTATATCGCAATCATCTACCAACTCCAAATTGTTTAAGATTAATTAATCCACCAAACATCTTTGACATGTCCCCAAGATCACAATCTACTAGACTAAATTTATTGAAAATCTTGTAATCCACTATGAAATTTATTCAAGATCACAATAGCCTAACTACATCCAAATTGCTCCATGTTTACTAAAGGACCATTTATCCACCAATATAATAACCACCATGCTCACTTACTATACCTAAGTAAACATAATTCACCAACATCTTTGAGTAACTCGTCGAGATCACAATCACCTAACTAAATCCAACAAAACCTAAAATCCACCGTGAATTTGTTTGAAAAATAGCAATCACCTAACTAAATCAAAATTGTTCCAAACTAAATTAAAGATCTGTTTTATCCACCAATATAATAATCACCATTCTCATCTACTAAACCTAAAATCTCATAGTCCAGCAAACATCTTTGACTATTCTCAAGACACAATCACCTAACTAAATCCACCTAAAATCTCATAATCCGGCGTAAAATTCGGTTCAATATCACAATCACCTAACTAACTCCAAATTATTCAAGATTAATTAATCCAACCATCTTTGAATATCTTCTTAAGATCAGAATCAACTAACTAGTCCATAAAAATCTCATTACCCACCATATAATTTGGTTCAAGGTCACAATCGTCTAACTAAATCCAAATTGCTCCAAATTTATTAAAGATTCATTTATCCACTAATATAATAATCAGCATGCTCACCTACTAGACCTAAATTCACATAACTCATCGAACATCTTTAACTACCTCGTCAAAATCACAATCACGTGACTAAATCCAACCAGAACCTTATAATCCATCGTAAAACTAGGCTAAAAATTGTTCCAAACTAAATTGAAGATCTGTTTTATCCACCAATATAATAATCACCATTCTCATCTACTAAACCTAAAATCTCATAGTCCAGCAAGCATCTTTGACTATATTCTCAAGACACAATCACCTAACAAAATCCACCTTAAATCTCATAATCCAGCGTAAAATTCGGTTCAGTATCACAATCAGCTAACCAAATCCTAATGATTCAAGATTAATTAATCCAAACATATTTGAATATGTTCTCAAGATCATAATCAACTAAATAATCCATAAAAATCTCATAATCCACCATAAAATGTGGTTCAAGGTCACAATCGCCTAACTAAATCCAAATTGTTCCAAATTTATTAAAGATTCCTTTATCCACCAAAATATAATCAACATGCTCACCTACTAGACCTAAATTCACATAATTCATCGAACATCTTTTACTACCTTGTCAAAATCACAATCACCTGACTAAATCCAACCAGAACCTTATAATCCATCGTAAAATTAGGTTAAAAGATCACAACCACCTCACCAATTCAAATTGTTTCAAATTAATTTAAATATCTATTTATCCACCAATACAATAATCACCATCCTCCTCTACTAGACCTAAAATCTCATGATCCACAAAACATTTTTGATTATCATCTCAAGACACAATCACCTAACTAAATCCAATTAAAATCTCACAAATCACAGAGAAATTTGGTTCAATATCACAATCACATAACTAAATCCATATTGTTCAAGATTAATTAATATACCGAACATCTTTGACTATCTCCTCAAGATCACAATCAACTAAATCCATTGAAACATCTCGTAATCCACCATGAAATTTGTTCAAGATCACAATCGCCTAACTAAATCCAAATTGCTCCATGTTTACTAAAGAAGTCGCTACTTCCTTGAGATTGAGGTTTCCTCTACCTCTAATGCCTTCTTTTTTTTCCTAAGAGGAGTATATCCAGGATCTTCTTGCTCGTGTCGCTCGTACTGATGAGCACACTATTGAGACTGCTATGGAGCTCAACATCCATCTTTGTGTCCACCTCCGCTCCCTGAACGTCCGGACGGGCGTCCGTTGCCTGGTCACAGGTTGCTATGTGTGCTGTCTTGATCCCACATCCCGTGTTCCCTTGCTGGGCGACACCATGACCGCACGCTCAAGCACCACCAATGGCAAGCAAGAGCACAGACAATCGACGCATACCTGAATTTTACCCACGGGACACGCTCGAGAACACGGCGCTACCTATCGTCAAGGCCAAGGCGCACATTAGGAGAACGTGGGGATGCTTAATCAAGTGCGTGACACAAAATCCGCAAACAGGACAAGAACACCAAAACGGACAACGAGGAACGAAGAGTGCACATGCACGTGGGATGCTGGATCAAACTCCATCTACTGCCACTACCCCCATTCTCTCCTCATTTGCCTTGTTTACCAGTTATTTTCAGTAGTGGCATCATTGCCTTGAGTCACTTGTGTGGCCCTCATCTCTATCCACCAATATAATAATCAACATGATCACCTACTAGACCTAAATTCACATAATCCAACGAACATCTTTTACTAGCATGTCAAAATCACAATCACCTAACTAAATCCAAATCGTTTCAGACTAAATTAAATATATGTTCGTCCATCAATATAATAATCGCCATGCTCAGTTATAAGACCTAAAATCCATAATCCATCGAACATCTTCGATTATCATCTCAAGACACAATCACGTAACTAAATCCAACTAAAATCTCATAAATCACATAGAAATTTGGGTTCTATATCGCAATCATCTACCAACTCCAAATTGTTTAAGATTAATTAATCCACCAAACATCTTTGACATGTCCCCAAGATCACAATCTACTAACTAAATTTATTGAAAATCTTGTAATCCACTATGAAATTTATTCAAGATCACAATAGCCTAACTACATCCAAATTGCTCCATGTTTACTAAAGGACCATTTATCCACCAATATAATAACCACCATGCTCACTTACTATACCTAAGTAAACATAATTCACCAAACATCTTTGAGTAACTCGTCGAGATCACAATCACCTAACTAAATCCAACAAAACCTAAAATCCACCGTGAATTTGTTTGAAAAATAGCAATCACCTAACTAAATCAAAATTGTTCCAAACTAAATTAAAGATCTGTTTTATCCACCAATATAATAATCACCATTCTCATCTACTAAACCTGAAAATCTCATAGTCCAGCAAACATCTTTGACTATTCTCAAGACACAATCACCTAACTAAATCCACCTAAAATCTCATAATCCGGCGTAAAATTCGGTTCAATATCACAATCACCTAACTAACTCCAATTATTCAAGATTAATTAATCCAACCATCTTTGAATATCTTCTTAAGATCAGAATCAACTAACTAGTCCATAAAAATCTCATTACCCACCATATAATTTGGTTCAAGGTCACAATCGTCTAACTAAATCCAAATTGCTCCAAATTTATTAAAGATTCATTTATCCACTAATATAATAATCAGCATGCTCACCTACTAGACCTAAATTCACATAACTCATCGAACATCTTTAACTACCTCGTCAAAATCACAATCACGTGACTAAATCCAACCAGAACCTTATAATCCATCGTAAAACTAGGCTAAAAATTGTTCCAAACTAAATTGAAGATCTGTTTTATCCACCAATATAATAATCACCATTCTCATCTACTAAACCTAAAATCTCATAGTCCAGCAAGCATCTTTGACTATATTCTCAAGACACAATCACCTAACAAAATCCACCTTAAATCTCATAATCCAGCGTAAAATTCGGTTCAGTATCACAATCAGCTAACCAAATCCTAATGATTCAAGATTAATTAATCCAAACATATTTGAATATGTTCTCAAGATCATAATCAACTAAATAATCCATAAAAATCTCATAATCCACCATAAAATGTGGTTCAAGGTCACAATCGCCTAACTAAATCCAAATTGTTCCAAATTTATTAAAGATTCCTTTATCCACCAAAATATAATCAACATGCTCACCTACTAGACCTAAATTCACATAATTCATCGAACATCTTTTACTACCTTGTCAAAATCACAATCACCTGACTAAATCCAACCAGAACCTTATAATCCATCGTAAAATTAGGTTAAAAGATCACAACCACCTCACCAATTCAAATTGTTTCAAATTAATTTAAATATCTATTTATCCACCAATACAATAATCACCATCCTCCTCTACTAGACCTAAAATCTCATGATCCACAAAACATTTTTGATTATCATCTCAAGACACAATCACCTAACTAAATCCAATTAAAATCTCACAAATCACAGAGAAATTTGGTTCAATATCACAATCACATAACTAAATCCATATTGTTCAAGATTAATTAATATACCGAACATCTTTGACTATCTCCTCAAGATCACAATCAACTAAATCCATTGAAACATCTCGTAATCCACCATGAAATTTGTTCAAGATCACAATCGCCTAACTAAATCCAAATTGCTCCATGTTTACTAAAGAAGTCGCTACTTCCTTGAGATTGAGGTTTCCTCTACCTCTAATGCCTTCTTTTTTTTCCTAAGAGGAGTATATCCAGGATCTTCTTGCTCGTGTCGCTCGTACTGATGAGCACACTATTGAGACTGCTATGGAGCTCAACATCCATCTTTGTGTCCACCTCCGCTCCCTGAACGTCCGGACGGGCGTCCGTTGCCTGGTCACAGGTTGCTATGTGTGCTGTCTTGATCCCACATCCCGTGTTCCCTTGCTGGGCGACACCATGACCGCACGCTCAAGCACCACCAATGGCAAGCAAGAGCACAGACAATCGACGCATACCTGAATTTTACCCACGGGACACGCTCGAGAACACGGCGCTACCTATCGTCAAGGCCAAGGGCGCACATTAGGAGAACGTGGGATGCTTAATCAAGTGCGTGACACAAAATCCGCAAACAGGACAAGAACACCAAAACGGACAACGAGGAACGAAGAGTGCACATGCACGTGGGATGCTGGATCAAACTCCATCTACTGCCACTACCCCCATTCTCTCCTCATTTGCCTTGTTTACCAGTTATTTTCAGTAGTGGCATCATTGCCTTGAGTCACTTGTGTGGCCCTCATCTCTATCCACCAATATAATAATCAACATGATCACCTACTAGACCTAAATTCACATAATCCAACGAACATCTTTTACTAGCATGTCAAAATCACAATCACCTAACTAAATCCAAATCGTTTCAGACTAAATTAAATATATGTTCGTCCATCAATATAATAATCGCCATGCTCAGTTATAAGACCTAAAATCCATAATCCATCGAACATCTTCGATTATCATCTCAAGACACAATCACGTAACTAAATCCAACTAAAATCTCATAAATCACATAGAAATTTGGTTCTATATCGCAATCATCTACCAACTCCAAATTGTTTAAGATTAATTAATCCACCAAACATCTTTGACATGTCCCCAAGATCACAATCTACTAACTAAATTTATTGAAAATCTTGTAATCCACTATGAAATTTATTCAAGATCACAATAGCCTAACTACATCCAAATTGCTCCATGTTTACTAAAGGACCATTTATCCACCAATATAATAACCACCATGCTCACTTACTATACCTAAGTAAACATAATTCACCAAACATCTTTGAGTAACTCGTCGAGATCACAATCACCTAACTAAATCCAACAAAACCTAAAAATCCACCGTGAATTTGTTTGAAAAATAGCAATCACCTAACTAAATCAAAATTGTTCCAAACTAAATTAAAGATCTGTTTTATCCACCAATATAATAATCACCATTCTCATCTACTAAACCTAAAATCTCATAGTCCAGCAAACATCTTTGACTATTCTCAAGACACAATCACCTAACTAAATCCACCTAAAATCTCATAATCCGGCGTAAAATTCGGTTCAATATCACAATCACCTAACTAACTCCAAATTATTCAAGATTAATTAATCCAACCATCTTTGAATATCTTCTTAAGATCAGAATCAACTAACTAGTCCATAAAAATCTCATTACCCACCATATAATTTGGTTCAAGGTCACAATCGTCTAACTAAATCCAAATTGCTCCAAATTTATTAAAGATTCATTTATCCACTAATATAATAATCAGCATGCTCACCTACTAGACCTAAATTCACATAACTCATCGAACATCTTTAACTACCTCGTCAAAATCACAATCACGTGACTAAATCCAACCAGAACCTTATAATCCATCGTAAAACTAGGCTAAAAATTGTTCCAAACTAAATTGAAGATCTGTTTTATCCACCAATATAATAATCACCATTCTCATCTACTAAACCTAAAATCTCATAGTCCAGCAAGCATCTTTGACTATATTCTCAAGACACAATCACCTAACAAAATCCACCTTAAATCTCATAATCCAGCGTAAAATTCGGTTCAGTATCACAATCAGCTAACCAAATCCTAATGATTCAAGATTAATTAATCCAAACATATTTGAATATGTTCTCAAGATCATAATCAACTAAATAATCCATAAAAATCTCATAATCCACCATAAAATGTGGTTCAAGGTCACAATCGCCTAACTAAATCCAAATTGTTCCAAATTTATTAAAGATTCCTTTATCCACCAAAATATAATCAACATGCTCACCTACTAGACCTAAATTCACATAATTCATCGAACATCTTTTACTACCTTGTCAAAATCACAATCACCTGACTAAATCCAACCAGAACCTTATAATCCATCGTAAAATTAGGTTAAAAGATCACAACCACCTCACCAATTCAAATTGTTTCAAATTAATTTAAATATCTATTTATCCACCAATACAATAATCACCATCCTCCTCTACTAGACCTAAAATCTCATGATCCACAAAACATTTTTGATTATCATCTCAAGACACAATCACCTAACTAAATCCAATTAAAATCTCACAAATCACAGAGAAATTTGGTTCAATATCACAATCACATAACTAAATCCATATTGTTCAAGATTAATTAATATACCGAACATCTTTGACTATCTCCTCAAGATCACAATCAACTAAATCCATTGAAACATCTCGTAATCCACCATGAAATTTGTTCAAGATCACAATCGCCTAACTAAATCCAAATTGCTCCATGTTTACTAAAGAAGTCGCTACTTCCTTGAGATTGAGGTTTCCTCTACCTCTAATGCCTTCTTTTTTTTCCTAAGAGGAGTATATCCAGGATCTTCTTGCTCGTGTCGCTCGTACTGATGAGCACACTATTGAGACTGCTATGGAGCTCAACATCCATCTTTGTGTCCACCTCCGCTCCCTGAACGTCCGGACGGGCGTCCGTTGCCTGGTCACAGGTTGCTATGTGTGCTGTCTTGATCCCACATCCCGTGTTCCCTTGCTGGGCGACACCATGACCGCACGCTCAAGCACCACCAATGGCAAGCAAGAGCACAGACAATCGACGCATACCTGAATTTTACCCACGGGACACGCTCGAGAACACGGCGCTACCTATCGTCAAGGCCAAGGGCGCACATTAGGAGAACGTGGGATGCTTAATCAAGTGCGTGACACAAAATCCGCAAACAGGACAAGAACACCAAAACGGACAACGAGGAACGAAGAGTGCACATGCACGTGGGATGCTGGATCAAACTCCATCTACTGCCACTACCCCCATTCTCTCCTCATTTGCCTTGTTTACCAGTTATTTTCAGTAGTGGCATCATTGCCTTGAGTCACTTGTGTGGCCCTCATCTCTATCCACCAATATAATAATCAACATGATCACCTACTAGACCTAAATTCACATAATCCAACGAACATCTTTTACTAGCATGTCAAAATCACAATCACCTAACTAAATCCAAATCGTTTCAGACTAAATTAAATATATGTTCGTCCATCAATATAATAATCGCCATGCTCAGTTATAAGACCTAAAATCCATAATCCATCGAACATCTTCGATTATCATCTCAAGACACAATCACGTAACTAAATCCAACTAAAATCTCATAAATCACATAGAAATTTGGTTCTATATCGCAATCATCTACCAACTCCAAATTGTTTAAGATTAATTAATCCACCAAACATCTTTGACATGTCCCCAAGATCACAATCTACTAACTAAATTTATTGAAAATCTTGTAATCCACTATGAAATTTATTCAAGATCACAATAGCCTAACTACATCCAAATTGCTCCATGTTTACTAAAGGACCATTTATCCACCAATATAATAACCACCATGCTCACTTACTATACCTAAGTAAACATAATTCACCAAACATCTTTGAGTAACTCGTCGAGATCACAATCACCTAACTAAATCCAACAAAACCTAAAAATCCACCGTGAATTTGTTTGAAAAATAGCAATCACCTAACTAAATCAAAATTGTTCCAAACTAAATTAAAGATCTGTTTTATCCACCAATATAATAATCACCATTCTCATCTACTAAACCTAAAATCTCATAGTCCAGCAAACATCTTTGACTATTCTCAAGACACAATCACCTAACTAAATCCACCTAAAATCTCATAATCCGGCGTAAAATTCGGTTCAATATCACAATCACCTAACTAACTCCAAATTATTCAAGATTAATTAATCCAACCATCTTTGAATATCTTCTTAAGATCAGAATCAACTAACTAGTCCATAAAAATCTCATTACCCACCATATAATTTGGTTCAAGGTCACAATCGTCTAACTAAATCCAAATTGCTCCAAATTTATTAAAGATTCATTTATCCACTAATATAATAATCAGCATGCTCACCTACTAGACCTAAATTCACATAACTCATCGAACATCTTTAACTACCTCGTCAAAATCACAATCACGTGACTAAATCCAACCAGAACCTTATAATCCATCGTAAAACTAGGCTAAAAATTGTTCCAAACTAAATTGAAGATCTGTTTTATCCACCAATATAATAATCACCATTCTCATCTACTAAACCTAAAATCTCATAGTCCAGCAAGCATCTTTGACTATATTCTCAAGACACAATCACCTAACAAAATCCACCTTAAATCTCATAATCCAGCGTAAAATTCGGTTCAGTATCACAATCAGCTAACCAAATCCTAATGATTCAAGATTAATTAATCCAAACATATTTGAATATGTTCTCAAGATCATAATCAACTAAATAATCCATAAAAATCTCATAATCCACCATAAAATGTGGTTCAAGGTCACAATCGCCTAACTAAATCCAAATTGTTCCAAATTTATTAAAGATTCCTTTATCCACCAAAATATAATCAACATGCTCACCTACTAGACCTAAATTCACATAATTCATCGAACATCTTTTACTACCTTGTCAAAATCACAATCACCTGACTAAATCCAACCAGAACCTTATAATCCATCGTAAAATTAGGTTAAAAGATCACAACCACCTCACCAATTCAAATTGTTTCAAATTAATTTAAATATCTATTTATCCACCAATACAATAATCACCATCCTCCTCTACTAGACCTAAAATCTCATGATCCACAAAACATTTTTGATTATCATCTCAAGACACAATCACCTAACTAAATCCAATTAAAATCTCACAAATCACAGAGAAATTTGGTTCAATATCACAATCACATAACTAAATCCATATTGTTCAAGATTAATTAATATACCGAACATCTTTGACTATCTCCTCAAGATCACAATCAACTAAATCCATTGAAACATCTCGTAATCCACCATGAAATTTGTTCAAGATCACAATCGCCTAACTAAATCCAAATTGCTCCATGTTTACTAAAGAAGTCGCTACTTCCTTGAGATTGAGGTTTCCTCTACCTCTAATGCCTTCTTTTTTTTCCTAAGAGGAGTATATCCAGGATCTTCTTGCTCGTGTCGCTCGTACTGATGAGCACACTATTGAGACTGCTATGGAGCTCAACATCCATCTTTGTGTCCACCTCCGCTCCCTGAACGTCCGGACGGGCGTCCGTTGCCTGGTCACAGGTTGCTATGTGTGCTGTCTTGATCCCACATCCCGTGTTCCCTTGCTGGGCGACACCATGACCGCACGCTCAAGCACCACCAATGGCAAGCAAGAGCACAGACAATCGACGCATACCTGAATTTTACCCACGGGACACGCTCGAGAACACGGCGCTACCTATCGTCAAGGCCAAGGGCGCACATTAGGAGAACGTGGGATGCTTAATCAAGTGCGTGACACAAAATCCGCAAACAGGACAAGAACACCAAAACGGACAACGAGGAACGAAGAGTGCACATGCACGTGGGATGCTGGATCAAACTCCATCTACTGCCACTACCCCCATTCTCTCCTCATTTGCCTTGTTTACCAGTTATTTTCAGTAGTGGCATCATTGCCTTGAGTCACTTGTGTGGCCCTCATCTCTATCCACCAATATAATAATCAACATGATCACCTACTAGACCTAAATTCACATAATCCAACGAACATCTTTTACTAGCATGTCAAAATCACAATCACCTAACTAAATCCAAATCGTTTCAGACTAAATTAAATATATGTTCGTCCATCAATATAATAATCGCCATGCTCAGTTATAAGACCTAAAATCCATAATCCATCGAACATCTTCGATTATCATCTCAAGACACAATCACGTAACTAAATCCAACTAAAATCTCATAAATCACATAGAAATTTGGTTCTATATCGCAATCATCTACCAACTCCAAATTGTTTAAGATTAATTAATCCACCAAACATCTTTGACATGTCCCCAAGATCACAATCTACTAACTAAATTTATTGAAAATCTTGTAATCCACTATGAAATTTATTCAAGATCACAATAGCCTAACTACATCCAAATTGCTCCATGTTTACTAAAGGACCATTTATCCACCAATATAATAACCACCATGCTCACTTACTATACCTAAGTAAACATAATTCACCAAACATCTTTGAGTAACTCGTCGAGATCACAATCACCTAACTAAATCCAACAAAACCTAAAAATCCACCGTGAATTTGTTTGAAAAATAGCAATCACCTAACTAAATCAAAATTGTTCCAAACTAAATTAAAGATCTGTTTTATCCACCAATATAATAATCACCATTCTCATCTACTAAACCTAAAATCTCATAGTCCAGCAAACATCTTTGACTATTCTCAAGACACAATCACCTAACTAAATCCACCTAAAATCTCATAATCCGGCGTAAAATTCGGTTCAATATCACAATCACCTAACTAACTCCAAATTATTCAAGATTAATTAATCCAACCATCTTTGAATATCTTCTTAAGATCAGAATCAACTAACTAGTCCATAAAAATCTCATTACCCACCATATAATTTGGTTCAAGGTCACAATCGTCTAACTAAATCCAAATTGCTCCAAATTTATTAAAGATTCATTTATCCACTAATATAATAATCAGCATGCTCACCTACTAGACCTAAATTCACATAACTCATCGAACATCTTTAACTACCTCGTCAAAATCACAATCACGTGACTAAATCCAACCAGAACCTTATAATCCATCGTAAAACTAGGCTAAAAATTGTTCCAAACTAAATTGAAGATCTGTTTTATCCACCAATATAATAATCACCATTCTCATCTACTAAACCTAAAATCTCATAGTCCAGCAAGCATCTTTGACTATATTCTCAAGACACAATCACCTAACAAAATCCACCTTAAATCTCATAATCCAGCGTAAAATTCGGTTCAGTATCACAATCAGCTAACCAAATCCTAATGATTCAAGATTAATTAATCCAAACATATTTGAATATGTTCTCAAGATCATAATCAACTAAATAATCCATAAAAATCTCATAATCCACCATAAAATGTGGTTCAAGGTCACAATCGCCTAACTAAATCCAAATTGTTCCAAATTTATTAAAGATTCCTTTATCCACCAAAATATAATCAACATGCTCACCTACTAGACCTAAATTCACATAATTCATCGAACATCTTTTACTACCTTGTCAAAATCACAATCACCTGACTAAATCCAACCAGAACCTTATAATCCATCGTAAAATTAGGTTAAAAGATCACAACCACCTCACCAATTCAAATTGTTTCAAATTAATTTAAATATCTATTTATCCACCAATACAATAATCACCATCCTCCTCTACTAGACCTAAAATCTCATGATCCACAAAACATTTTTGATTATCATCTCAAGACACAATCACCTAACTAAATCCAATTAAAATCTCACAAATCACAGAGAAATTTGGTTCAATATCACAATCACATAACTAAATCCATATTGTTCAAGATTAATTAATATACCGAACATCTTTGACTATCTCCTCAAGATCACAATCAACTAAATCCATTGAAACATCTCGTAATCCACCATGAAATTTGTTCAAGATCACAATCGCCTAACTAAATCCAAATTGCTCCATGTTTACTAAAGAAGTCGCTACTTCCTTGAGATTGAGGTTTCCTCTACCTCTAATGCCTTCTTTTTTTTCCTAAGAGGAGTATATCCAGGATCTTCTTGCTCGTGTCGCTCGTACTGATGAGCACACTATTGAGACTGCTATGGAGCTCAACATCCATCTTTGTGTCCACCTCCGCTCCCTGAACGTCCGGACGGGCGTCCGTTGCCTGGTCACAGGTTGCTATGTGTGCTGTCTTGATCCCACATCCCGTGTTCCCTTGCTGGGCGACACCATGACCGCACGCTCAAGCACCACCAATGGCAAGCAAGAGCACAGACAATCGACGCATACCTGAATTTTACCCACGGGACACGCTCGAGAACACGGCGCTACCTATCGTCAAGGCCAAGGGCGCACATTAGGAGAACGTGGGATGCTTAATCAAGTGCGTGACACAAAATCCGCAAACAGGACAAGAACACCAAAACGGACAACGAGGAACGAAGAGTGCACATGCACGTGGGATGCTGGATCAAACTCCATCTACTGCCACTACCCCCATTCTCTCCTCATTTGCCTTGTTTACCAGTTATTTTCAGTAGTGGCATCATTGCCTTGAGTCACTTGTGTGGCCCTCATCTCTATCCACCAATATAATAATCAACATGATCACCTACTAGACCTAAATTCACATAATCCAACGAACATCTTTTACTAGCATGTCAAAATCACAATCACCTAACTAAATCCAAATCGTTTCAGACTAAATTAAATATATGTTCGTCCATCAATATAATAATCGCCATGCTCAGTTATAAGACCTAAAATCCATAATCCATCGAACATCTTCGATTATCATCTCAAGACACAATCACGTAACTAAATCCAACTAAAATCTCATAAATCACATAGAAATTTGGTTCTATATCGCAATCATCTACCAACTCCAAATTGTTTAAGATTAATTAATCCACCAAACATCTTTGACATGTCCCCAAGATCACAATCTACTAACTAAATTTATTGAAAATCTTGTAATCCACTATGAAATTTATTCAAGATCACAATAGCCTAACTACATCCAAATTGCTCCATGTTTACTAAAGGACCATTTATCCACCAATATAATAACCACCATGCTCACTTACTATACCTAAGTAAACATAATTCACCAAACATCTTTGAGTAACTCGTCGAGATCACAATCACCTAACTAAATCCAACAAAACCTAAAAATCCACCGTGAATTTGTTTGAAAAATAGCAATCACCTAACTAAATCAAAATTGTTCCAAACTAAATTAAAGATCTGTTTTATCCACCAATATAATAATCACCATTCTCATCTACTAAACCTAAAATCTCATAGTCCAGCAAACATCTTTGACTATTCTCAAGACACAATCACCTAACTAAATCCACCTAAAATCTCATAATCCGGCGTAAAATTCGGTTCAATATCACAATCACCTAACTAACTCCAAATTATTCAAGATTAATTAATCCAACCATCTTTGAATATCTTCTTAAGATCAGAATCAACTAACTAGTCCATAAAAATCTCATTACCCACCATATAATTTGGTTCAAGGTCACAATCGTCTAACTAAATCCAAATTGCTCCAAATTTATTAAAGATTCATTTATCCACTAATATAATAATCAGCATGCTCACCTACTAGACCTAAATTCACATAACTCATCGAACATCTTTAACTACCTCGTCAAAATCACAATCACGTGACTAAATCCAACCAGAACCTTATAATCCATCGTAAAACTAGGCTAAAAATTGTTCCAAACTAAATTGAAGATCTGTTTTATCCACCAATATAATAATCACCATTCTCATCTACTAAACCTAAAATCTCATAGTCCAGCAAGCATCTTTGACTATATTCTCAAGACACAATCACCTAACAAAATCCACCTTAAATCTCATAATCCAGCGTAAAATTCGGTTCAGTATCACAATCAGCTAACCAAATCCTAATGATTCAAGATTAATTAATCCAAACATATTTGAATATGTTCTCAAGATCATAATCAACTAAATAATCCATAAAAATCTCATAATCCACCATAAAATGTGGTTCAAGGTCACAATCGCCTAACTAAATCCAAATTGTTCCAAATTTATTAAAGATTCCTTTATCCACCAAAATATAATCAACATGCTCACCTACTAGACCTAAATTCACATAATTCATCGAACATCTTTTACTACCTTGTCAAAATCACAATCACCTGACTAAATCCAACCAGAACCTTATAATCCATCGTAAAATTAGGTTAAAAGATCACAACCACCTCACCAATTCAAATTGTTTCAAATTAATTTAAATATCTATTTATCCACCAATACAATAATCACCATCCTCCTCTACTAGACCTAAAATCTCATGATCCACAAAACATTTTTGATTATCATCTCAAGACACAATCACCTAACTAAATCCAATTAAAATCTCACAAATCACAGAGAAATTTGGTTCAATATCACAATCACATAACTAAATCCATATTGTTCAAGATTAATTAATATACCGAACATCTTTGACTATCTCCTCAAGATCACAATCAACTAAATCCATTGAAACATCTCGTAATCCACCATGAAATTTGTTCAAGATCACAATCGCCTAACTAAATCCAAATTGCTCCATGTTTACTAAAGAAGTCGCTACTTCCTTGAGATTGAGGTTTCCTCTACCTCTAATGCCTTCTTTTTTTTCCTAAGAGGAGTATATCCAGGATCTTCTTGCTCGTGTCGCTCGTACTGATGAGCACACTATTGAGACTGCTATGGAGCTCAACATCCATCTTTGTGTCCACCTCCGCTCCCTGAACGTCCGGACGGGCGTCCGTTGCCTGGTCACAGGTTGCTATGTGTGCTGTCTTGATCCCACATCCCGTGTTCCCTTGCTGGGCGACACCATGACCGCACGCTCAAGCACCACCAATGGCAAGCAAGAGCACAGACAATCGACGCATACCTGAATTTTACCCACGGGACACGCTCGAGAACACGGCGCTACCTATCGTCAAGGCCAAGGGCGCACATTAGGAGAACGTGGGATGCTTAATCAAGTGCGTGACACAAAATCCGCAAACAGGACAAGAACACCAAAACGGACAACGAGGAACGAAGAGTGCACATGCACGTGGGATGCTGGATCAAACTCCATCTACTGCCACTACCCCCATTCTCTCCTCATTTGCCTTGTTTACCAGTTATTTTCAGTAGTGGCATCATTGCCTTGAGTCACTTGTGTGGCCCTCATCTCTATCCACCAATATAATAATCAACATGATCACCTACTAGACCTAAATTCACATAATCCAACGAACATCTTTTACTAGCATGTCAAAATCACAATCACCTAACTAAATCCAAATCGTTTCAGACTAAATTAAATATATGTTCGTCCATCAATATAATAATCGCCATGCTCAGTTATAAGACCTAAAATCCATAATCCATCGAACATCTTCGATTATCATCTCAAGACACAATCACGTAACTAAATCCAACTAAAATCTCATAAATCACATAGAAATTTGGTTCTATATCGCAATCATCTACCAACTCCAAATTGTTTAAGATTAATTAATCCACCAAACATCTTTGACATGTCCCCAAGATCACAATCTACTAACTAAATTTATTGAAAATCTTGTAATCCACTATGAAATTTATTCAAGATCACAATAGCCTAACTACATCCAAATTGCTCCATGTTTACTAAAGGACCATTTATCCACCAATATAATAACCACCATGCTCACTTACTATACCTAAGTAAACATAATTCACCAAACATCTTTGAGTAACTCGTCGAGATCACAATCACCTAACTAAATCCAACAAAACCTAAAAATCCACCGTGAATTTGTTTGAAAAATAGCAATCACCTAACTAAATCAAAATTGTTCCAAACTAAATTAAAGATCTGTTTTATCCACCAATATAATAATCACCATTCTCATCTACTAAACCTAAAATCTCATAGTCCAGCAAACATCTTTGACTATTCTCAAGACACAATCACCTAACTAAATCCACCTAAAATCTCATAATCCGGCGTAAAATTCGGTTCAATATCACAATCACCTAACTAACTCCAAATTATTCAAGATTAATTAATCCAACCATCTTTGAATATCTTCTTAAGATCAGAATCAACTAACTAGTCCATAAAAATCTCATTACCCACCATATAATTTGGTTCAAGGTCACAATCGTCTAACTAAATCCAAATTGCTCCAAATTTATTAAAGATTCATTTATCCACTAATATAATAATCAGCATGCTCACCTACTAGACCTAAATTCACATAACTCATCGAACATCTTTAACTACCTCGTCAAAATCACAATCACGTGACTAAATCCAACCAGAACCTTATAATCCATCGTAAAACTAGGCTAAAAATTGTTCCAAACTAAATTGAAGATCTGTTTTATCCACCAATATAATAATCACCATTCTCATCTACTAAACCTAAAATCTCATAGTCCAGCAAGCATCTTTGACTATATTCTCAAGACACAATCACCTAACAAAATCCACCTTAAATCTCATAATCCAGCGTAAAATTCGGTTCAGTATCACAATCAGCTAACCAAATCCTAATGATTCAAGATTAATTAATCCAAACATATTTGAATATGTTCTCAAGATCATAATCAACTAAATAATCCATAAAAATCTCATAATCCACCATAAAATGTGGTTCAAGGTCACAATCGCCTAACTAAATCCAAATTGTTCCAAATTTATTAAAGATTCCTTTATCCACCAAAATATAATCAACATGCTCACCTACTAGACCTAAATTCACATAATTCATCGAACATCTTTTACTACCTTGTCAAAATCACAATCACCTGACTAAATCCAACCAGAACCTTATAATCCATCGTAAAATTAGGTTAAAAGATCACAACCACCTCACCAATTCAAATTGTTTCAAATTAATTTAAATATCTATTTATCCACCAATACAATAATCACCATCCTCCTCTACTAGACCTAAAATCTCATGATCCACAAAACATTTTTGATTATCATCTCAAGACACAATCACCTAACTAAATCCAATTAAAATCTCACAAATCACAGAGAAATTTGGTTCAATATCACAATCACATAACTAAATCCATATTGTTCAAGATTAATTAATATACCGAACATCTTTGACTATCTCCTCAAGATCACAATCAACTAAATCCATTGAAACATCTCGTAATCCACCATGAAATTTGTTCAAGATCACAATCGCCTAACTAAATCCAAATTGCTCCATGTTTACTAAAGAAGTCGCTACTTCCTTGAGATTGAGGTTTCCTCTACCTCTAATGCCTTCTTTTTTTTCCTAAGAGGAGTATATCCAGGATCTTCTTGCTCGTGTCGCTCGTACTGATGAGCACACTATTGAGACTGCTATGGAGCTCAACATCCATCTTTGTGTCCACCTCCGCTCCCTGAACGTCCGGACGGGCGTCCGTTGCCTGGTCACAGGTTGCTATGTGTGCTGTCTTGATCCCACATCCCGTGTTCCCTTGCTGGGCGACACCATGACCGCACGCTCAAGCACCACCAATGGCAAGCAAGAGCACAGACAATCGACGCATACCTGAATTTTACCCACGGGACACGCTCGAGAACACGGCGCTACCTATCGTCAAGGCCAAGGGCGCACATTAGGAGAACGTGGGATGCTTAATCAAGTGCGTGACACAAAATCCGCAAACAGGACAAGAACACCAAAACGGACAACGAGGAACGAAGAGTGCACATGCACGTGGGATGCTGGATCAAACTCCATCTACTGCCACTACCCCCATTCTCTCCTCATTTGCCTTGTTTACCAGTTATTTTCAGTAGTGGCATCATTGCCTTGAGTCACTTGTGTGGCCCTCATCTCTATCCACCAATATAATAATCAACATGATCACCTACTAGACCTAAATTCACATAATCCAACGAACATCTTTTACTAGCATGTCAAAATCACAATCACCTAACTAAATCCAAATCGTTTCAGACTAAATTAAATATATGTTCGTCCATCAATATAATAATCGCCATGCTCAGTTATAAGACCTAAAATCCATAATCCATCGAACATCTTCGATTATCATCTCAAGACACAATCACGTAACTAAATCCAACTAAAATCTCATAAATCACATAGAAATTTGGTTCTATATCGCAATCATCTACCAACTCCAAATTGTTTAAGATTAATTAATCCACCAAACATCTTTGACATGTCCCCAAGATCACAATCTACTAACTAAATTTATTGAAAATCTTGTAATCCACTATGAAATTTATTCAAGATCACAATAGCCTAACTACATCCAAATTGCTCCATGTTTACTAAAGGACCATTTATCCACCAATATAATAACCACCATGCTCACTTACTATACCTAAGTAAACATAATTCACCAAACATCTTTGAGTAACTCGTCGAGATCACAATCACCTAACTAAATCCAACAAAACCTAAAAATCCACCGTGAATTTGTTTGAAAAATAGCAATCACCTAACTAAATCAAAATTGTTCCAAACTAAATTAAAGATCTGTTTTATCCACCAATATAATAATCACCATTCTCATCTACTAAACCTAAAATCTCATAGTCCAGCAAACATCTTTGACTATTCTCAAGACACAATCACCTAACTAAATCCATCTAAAATCTCATAATCCGGCGTAAAATTCGGTTCAATATCACAATCAACTAACTAACTCCAAATTATTCAAGATTAATTAATCCAACCATCTTTCAATATCTTCTCAAGATCAGAATCAACTAACTAGTCCATAAAAATCTCATTATCCACCATATAATTTGGTTCAAGGTCACAATCGTCTAACTAAATCCAAATTGCTCCAAATTTATTAAAGATTCATTTATCCACTAATATAATAATCAGCATGCTCACCCACTAGACCTAAATTCACATAATTCATCGAACATCTTTAACTACCTCGTCAAAATCACAATCACGTGACTAAATCCAACCAGAACATTATAATCCATCGTAAAATTAGGCTAAAAAATCAAAATCACCTGACCAAATTCAAATTGTTCCAAATTAATTTAAATATCTATTTATCCACCAATACAATAATCACAATGCTCCTCTACAAGACCTAAAATCTCATGATCCACAAAACATCTTTGATTATTAGCTCAAGACACAATCACCTAACAAAATCCAACAAAACCTCAAAATCCACCGTGGACTTGTTTGAAAAATAACAATCACCTAACTAAATCAAAATTATTCCAAACTAAATTGAAGATCTGTTTTATCCACCAATATAATAATCACCATTCTCATATACTAAACCTAAAATCTCATTGTCCAGCAAACATCTTTGACTATATTCTCAAGACACAATCACCTAACAAAATCCACCTTAAATCTCATAATCCAGCGTAAAATTCGGTTCAGTATCACAATCAGCTAACCAAATCCTAATGATTCAAGATTAATTAATCCAAACATATTTGAATATGTTCTCAAGATCATAATCAACTAACTAATCCATCAAAATCTCATAATCCACCATAAAATGTGGTTCAAGGTCACAATCGCCTAACTAAATCCAAATTGTTCCAAATTTATTAAAGATTCCTTTATCCACCAATATATAATCAACATGCTCACCTACTAGACCTAAATTCACATAATTCATCGAACATCTTTTACTACCTCGTCAAAATCACAATCACCTGACTAAATCCAACCAGAACCTTATAATCCATCGTAAAATTAGGTTAAAAGATCACAACCACCTCACCAATTCAAATTGTTTCAACTTAATTTAAATATCTATTTATCCACCAATACAATAATCACCATCCTCCTCTACTAGACCTAAAATCTCATGATCCACAAAACATTTTTGATTATCATCTCAAGACACAATCACCTAACTAAATCCAACTAAAATCTCATAAATCACAGAGAAATTTGGTTCAATATCACAATCACATAACTAAATCCATATTGTTCATGATTAATTAATATACCGAACATCTCTGACTATCTCCTCAATATCACAATCAACTAAATCCATTGAAACATCTCGTAATCCACCATGAAATTTGTTCAAGATCACAATCGCCTAACTAAATCCAAATTGCTCCATGTTTACTAAAGAAGTCGCTACTTCCTTGAGATTGAGGTTTCCTCTACCTCTAATGCCTTCTTTATTTCCTAAGAGGAGTATATCCAGGATCTTCTTGCTCGTGTCGCTCGTACTGATGAGCACACTATTGAGACTGCTATGGAGCTCAACATCCATCTTTGTGTCCACCTCCGCTCCCTGAAAGTCCGGACGGGCGTCCGTTGCCTGGTCACGGGTTGTTGTGTGTGCTGTCTTGATCCCACATCCCGTGTTCCCTTGCTGGGCGACACCATGACCGCACGCTCAAGCACCACCAATGGCGAGCAAGAGCACGGACAATCGACGCATACCTGAATTTTACCCACAGGACACGCTCGAGAACACAGCGCTACCTATCGTCAAGGCCAAGGGCGCACATTAGGAGAACGTGGGATGCTTAATCAAGTGCGTGACACAAAATCCGCAAACAGGACAAGAACATCAAGCCGGACAACGAGGAACGGAGAGTGCACATGCACGTGGGATGCTGGATCAAACTCCATCTGCTGCCACTACCCCCATTCTCTCCTCATTTGCCTTGTTTACCCGTTATTTTCAGTAGTGGCATCATTGCCTTGAGTCACTTGTGTGGCCCTCATCTCTATCCACCAATATATAATCAACATGCTCACCTACTAGATCTAAATTCACATAATCCACCGAACATCTTTTACTAGCTTGTCAAAATCACAATCACCTAACTAAATTAAATATATGTTCATCCACCAATATAATATCGCCATCCTCAGTTATTAGACCTAAAATCCATAATCCACCAAACATCTTCGATTATCATCTCAAGACACAATCACCTAACTAAATCCAACTAAAATCTCATAAATCACAGAGAAATTTGGTTCAATATCGCAATCATCTATCAACTCCAAATTGTTTAAGATTAATTAATGCACCAAACATCTTTGACATCTCCCCAAGATCACAATCTACTAACTAAATCTATTGAAAATCGTGTAATCCACTATGAAATTTATTCAAGATCACAATAGCCTAACTACATCCAAATTGCTCCATGTTTACTAAAGGACCATTTATCCACCAATATAATAACCACCATGCTCACTTACTAGACCTAAGTTAACATAATTCACCAAACATCTTTGACTAACTCGTCGAGATCACAATCACCTAACTAAATCCAACAAAACCTCAAAATCCATCGTGAATTTGTTTGAAAAATAGCAATCACCTAACTAAATCAAAATTGTTCCAAACTAAATTAAAGATCTGTTTTATCCACCAATATAATAATCACCATTCTCATCTACTAAACCTAAATCTCATAGTCCAACAAACATCTTTGACTATTCTCAAGACACAATCACCTAACTAAGTCCACCTAAAATTTCATAATCCGGCGTAAAATTCGGTTCAATATCACAATCACCTAACTAAATCCAAATTATTCAAGATTAATTAATCCAACCATCTTTGAATATCTTCTGAACATCAGAATCAACTAACTAGTCCATAAAAATCTCATAATCCACCATATAATTTGGTTCAAGGTTACAATCGTCTAACTAAATCCAAATTGTTTCAAATTTATTAAAGATTCACTTATCCACTAATATAATAATCAGCATGCTCACCTACTAGACCTAAATTCACATAATTCATCGAACATCTTTTACTACCTCGTCAAAAGCACAATCACGTGACTAAATCCAACCAGAACCTTGTAATCCATCGTAAAATTAGGCTAAAAAATCAAAATCACCTTACCAAATTCAAATTGTTTCAAATTAATTTAAATATCTATTTATCCACCAATACAATAATCACCGTGCTCCTCTACTAGACCTAAAATCTCATGATCCACAAAACATCCTTGATTATCAGCTCAAGACACAATCACCTAACTAAATTCAACTAAAATCTCATAAATCATAGAGAATTTTGGTTCAATATCACAATCACCTAACTAAAACCATATTGTTCAAGATTAATTAATGCACCGGACATCTTTGACTATCTCCTCAAGATCACTGTCAATTAAATCCATTGAAAGATCCCGTATTCCACCATGAAATTTGTTCAAGATCAATATCACCTAACTAAATCCAAATTGCTCCATGTTTACTAAAGAAGTCACTACTTCCTTGAGATTGAGGTTTCTTCTACCTCTAATGCCTTCTTTATTTCCTAAGAGGAGTTGTCTTGATCCCACATCCTATGTTCCCTTGTTGGGCGACACCATGACCGCACGCTCAAGCACCACCAATGGTGAGCGAGAGCTCGGACAATGGACGCATACCTGAATTTTACCCACGGGGCGCACCCAAGAACACGGCGCTACCTATCGTCAAGGCTAAGGGCACACATTAGGAGAACGTGGGATGCTTAATCAAGTGCCTGACACAAAATCCGCAAACAGGACAAGAACACCAAGCCGAACTGCGGGGAACGAAGAGTGCACAGGCACGTGCGATGCTGGATCAAAGTCCATCGGCTGCCACTACCCCACTCTCTCCTCTTTTGCCTTGTTTACCAATTATTTTCATTAGTGGCATCATCGCCTTGAGTCACTTGTGTGGCCCTCATCTCTATCCACCAATATAGTAATCAATATGCTCACCTACTAGACCTAAATTCACATAATCCACCGAACATCTTTTACTAGCTTGTCAAGATCACAATCACATAACAAAATCCAACCAAAACCATATAATCCACCGTAAAATTAGGTTAAAAGATCACAATCACCGAACTAAATCCAAACAGTTTCAAACTAAATTAAATATTTGTTTATCCACCAATATAATAATCACCATGCTCAGTTATTAGACCCAAAATCTTATAATCCACCAAACATCTTTGATTATTTTCTCAAGACACAATCACCTAACTAAATCCAACTAAAATCTCATAAATCACAGAGAAATTTAGTCAATATCACAATCACCTAGCTAAATCCAAATTGTTAAAGATTAATTAATACACCGAATATCTTTAGCTATCTCCTCAAGATCACAATCAACTAACTAATCCATTAGAAATCTCATAATCCACTATAAAATTTGGTTCAAGATCACAATCGCCTAACTAAATCCAAATTTTTCGAAGTTTTCTAAAAATCCATTTATCCACCAATATAATAACCAAAATGCTCACCTACTAGACCTAAATTCACATAATCTACCGAACATCTTTTACTAGCTCGTCATGATCCCAATCACCTAACTAAATCCAACCAAAACCTAATCACCATGCTCATTACCATAACTAAAATCTCATAATCCATCAAGCATTTTGACTATCTTCTCAAAACACAATCACCTAACTAAATCCACTTCAAATCAAATAAATCACCGAGAAATTTGGTTCAATATCACAATCCCCGAACTAACTTCAAATTGTTCACGTCGACTAAGAGGCACCTACGGCAACTTCGTAAAATCTCAAGATGATATGCTGGCTCAGTCTCTCGAAGGTGCTCATAGGGATAGGGTGTGTGTGCGCGCATTCATAGGGATGAGTGTATGCCCGTTTGTATGAGCGCTTGCGTCTGTACTGTATTAAAAAAGATTAATTAATCAACCGAACATCTTGGACTATCTCCTCAAGATCTCAATCAACTAATTAAATCCATTTAAAATCCTGTAATTCACCATGAAATTTGGTTCAAAATCACAATCGCCTAACTAAATCCAAATTTGTTAAAAATCTATTGAGCCACCAATATAATAACCACCATGCTCACTTACTAGACATAAATTCTCACATAATCCATCGAACATCATTGATTATCGCATCAGGATCACAATCACCTAACTAAATCTAACCGAAACATCAAAATCCACCGTGAGTTTGCTTAAAAGATCACAATCATCTAACTAAATTTAAATTGTTTCAAACTAAATTAAAGGTCTATTTATCCACCAATATAATAGTCACCATGCTCACGTACCAGACCTAAAATCTTAAGATCCACCTAACATGACCATCTTCTCAAGATCATAATAACTTAACTAAATCCACCTAAAATCACATAAATCATCGTGGAATTTGGTTCAATATCACAATAACCTAACTAAATTCAAATTGTTCTAGGTTAATTAATCCATCAAAAATCTTAAGTATCTCCTCGAGATCACAATCAACTGACTAAATCCATCTAAAATCTTGTAATCCCCCATGAAATTTGGTTCAAGATCACAATTTCCTAATTAAATCCAAATTTTCTCAAGTTTACTAAAAAATTACTTACTTAACCGATATAATTACCACCATGCTCACCTACTAGACCTAAATTCACATAATCCACCAAACATTTTTTACTAGCTCGTCAAGATCACACTCACCTAACTAATTCCAACCAAAACCTCATAATCCACCGTGAAATTTGGTTTAAGATCACAATCACTTAACTAAATCCAAAATGTTCCAAACAAAATTAAAGATCTATATATCCACCAACATAATAATCATCATGCTCATCTACCATACCTAAACTCTCATAACAACCGGACATTTTAGACTATCTTCTCAAGATTAAATCACGTAACAAAATCCACCTAAAATCTCATAATCCATCATGAAATACGGTTCAATATCACAATCACCTAACTAAATCCAAATTGTCCAAGATTAATTAATCCACCGAACATCTTTGACTGTCTCCTCAAGATCACAATGAACTGCATCAAAATCTCGTAATCCACCATAAAATTTGGTTCAAGATCATAATCGCCTAACTAAACCCAAATTGCTTCAAGTTCATTAAAGATCCATTTATCCGCCAATATAATAACCACCATGCTCATTTACTAGACATAAATTTTCATAATCCACCGAACATCTTTGACTATCTCGTCAAGATCACAATCACGTAACTAAATCTCCACTTCATCTCCATTTTGTAAAACCTTATTTTCAGAATCATCCCATGGGCATTAGTGACACCCTTGGGTTTTTGTAAAACATTTATGAGTAATAAAGATTCTTCCCAAGTCCTATGATTTACACGACTAGCATGGCTAAGGATTACTATTAAACTTGCACATATGACGCACATTTATTTGTGACCACTACATGGTTAGAAAGGAGGGGTTTTAAGAATGTCAAAGGAGGGTGTCAATATCAAGCACATAGAGGATAGCTAAACCCTAGCTAATTAACTTAGCATAAGAATGTCAAAGGGTGTTCAATATTAAGGACATATGGCATAGCTAAACCCTAGATAATTTACTTAACATAGCAATACTAGTAAACAATAATTTATGCATGAAAATTAATTATAAGTGTAATGCAAATATGGGTTCAACATGATCAAAGTAGATTGCTTGCCTCGCTCAGCAAAGTTTTCAATGGTTTTGGTCACTCCTCGAACGTCCTTGAATCTTTTGAAAGATACTGATTTCTACTCAATGGAAAAAAATTAACACACAATCAATAAACAATATGTGCAAAGGGCTCCAAAATATACAGAAGTATTATCATAGTAAAGAGGGAAATTTTCGAAGAATTTTGGAAGTACCCTGGATTTTAGAAAGAGAGAAATGGCATTGTGGGCCAGAACGGGTCTGCCTGATTAAATAGTACTACACCAGGGGGAAGGGGGTCGACGTCGAAGGCGTGAAGGAGAAATACACCTTCACTTACACGCCGATTTAAACCTGCATTGGGGCGATCACACAAGCCACACATGAGCAGCAAAACTAGGATAATCAAGCAATATATAAAGTTCACAATCAAGCATCATACCAAAGTCATATATGCTACCTATATTATTGCACACAACATGCAAGCACGGTGCACTGGTTAGATCTTGTGAGATATACTATCTCAGCCTAATGAATACTCAGTAGTTAGCCATCAGCCTCCCTCCTATACTGGGGACAAGTGCAGTTTCCTCGCTAGAAAAACAATGCATATGGTTCAGACTTTTTCAGACAACTAAATTACAACATCACATTCTAATTTCTAAACTCCGAGTGCAAAGCATCAAGTCTGTTCAGGAGAGTAGGACTAAGATTACCCACGGCCATGATTTAATTTTGTCGAGTTTTTCACTCAATGCACTAAGCTGAACGCAGACAGAAGTTTTTCACTATAGAAGACAGATTTCAGACTTCCTCAAACAAAATAGTTTGCCTGAATAAAAACGCATCATGTCTGTTCGATACGATTACTCACGTCTAGAATCAAGATTGTGCACAAGTGTGAAATGCAAGTGTCCACAACATCAGAAGATTATGTTTTAACATATCAAAATTGCAATGACAGCAATTTCATGGTCCAAGCATCCAAAGAACTTGATTTTGATAAAGAGATTGTTTTTTTTTATTTCCCACTTAGCTCAAATCTGCCTCGACTAATCACATGCAGGAAAAATATGCAAACGAATCTACTTAGCATTTGGCTCGACTAATCACAGGGAAAAAAATTGCAGACGAATCTAGTTAGGATTTGGCTTCTTATCACAGACAGGGAGGAGTGCAGATGAGGAAGGGGGGCTGAGCTTACTTCTCGGCGTGGTGGAACAGGTAAAGGTGGAGGAGCTTCTTCACCTCGATCAACCGTGCCGGCACGTTCTTGACCGCCTGGCGCTGCAAGCACACACACGCAATTAAGTCACCGGAATCTACGGCGTGAGATGAGATGAGATGAGACGAGGAGTGGAGCGCTAGCGGGACCTGCGGGAAGAGGTGAGCGACGTAGAAGCCCTGCTAGATGAGGGCGTGGAGGCGCATGAGCGTCGACCTTCTCGCCGTGGAAGCGGGAGTCGAGGCGCGCCGGGATGGCGGCGGCATCCGGGTCGTCGTAGAGATGCGCGTCCGCTGCACTACCCGCGACGTTGCCGCGCCACTGGCCCGCATCCCCGAACCAGTCTCTCTATATGCTATAGGCAGGCTTGCTTGCCCCGGCTCCCTCGTCGAACGCGGCGGCAAGCTGCGCGGCGGGGATCTGGGCGGCCGCCGGCGCGTTTCGCGGTTCCTGTCGGTCTCGTTCACGGGAGCGCGATTGGGTACAAGCGGGCCGACCTTGACATGTAACCTGGGCCGTTTACCAGAGGAACTGGATCGTATACATCGGGCTTGGAAGCGGGGATACAGGTACACAGCGACGAGAGGTACCCTCGGCCCAACTTCAACTTCGCTCCTGCAAAAAAATTGATTTAAACAAGTATGTAGACAAACAGATTGATGTTTTATTTCTAGCCGAGGAGTTTCGTGAGAGGAAAGGATCCATGAGGGCCATGACATAACGAGCTAAGAGCTTTTGGGGATTGAAGTACTTGTAGATGTGAGGGGAGGATGGAGTTGTGTGAGATGAGATGTCGGGGCATTACCGTGAAGGATACTACTAAGTACTGACCAGACAATAAACCGGTAGATGATCAGGGAAAAAGAAGGAAGTCGGAAGAGGAGGAAGGACCCAAGACCAGGGTGCTTTGTGATTCATGTTAACATGTAGTACTCCTTTGACATTTCCTTAACCCAACAGTTTACTTGCTTGTGCTCAATGGGACAAGGAAAGCAACCCTTGTTCCTATGCAGACTTTTTTGGTGTACATGATGAGTTTTGGATAGAGGGTTCCAACATTATCAATTCCTTATTCTTCTGCTACAAGACACCACCAAATAGGTGCAAGCATTAATCAATATTCTTCTGCTACAAATATGGGTCAGATTTCCTTGTTATTGCTTGGAAATATTCTCGGTATAAGATCGTTTTGACTTGTGCTAAATGGGTTATAAATTATTTAACAAAGAGTTGGCCTTGCAGATACAAACTACTAATTTTTTGGCGTACTCTTCATATGAAGTGTCCATATATAATGGCATGTACCAAGTAGGAATCCTCTCTCGGATATATTTCTCTTCCTTATGTACTCCTTCTGTAAAGAAATATAAGAGCATTTAGATAGCTACTTTAATGGTCTAAACGCTCTTATATTTCTTTATCGAGGGAGTACTTATTTCTGACAGACATACATGCTCCATTTTTTAAGGAGAAGATTGTACTTGCAGGATCCAAAACCTAATGATTTTTGTCGAGGGACTGTCACGTGAGTGATTGCACTAAAGATACAGAAAAAACTGACATTTCTTCTTAGATATTGTATTGAAGTTCTATACTAAATACTATAGGGTGTACTGAAGGTCAATATTGCACTTAGGCCGGTTGGGTTCTGAATATGCAACAAAAGGAGGAAAAATTATCAAGGATTACAGATCTTGGTTCAAGAAAAGTGCTGACAATATGTTTTGGCGCATAATTAGCTCTGACAGGAAAAATATTCTATCAGAATCTCTACTCCTAATGGACGACTTGGTGAATAGTCTGCGCGGTTTTTTTCGCTGGTTTTTTTTTCGTCATCCTCCCGCCTCCGTTTTATTTTTGTCATCCTCCCATCACTTTCGTCTGGTTTTTTCGTCCCCCCTCCCACCACCCCATCGGTTTATTTTTTTCACTATTTCCTTCTAAACAAACACTTTCCTACCGTACAAAAAGACACAGATCTAACTTTACTAAATTACCCAAATCAAACGATCCGTCTCATCAATGCAATTTGCTTTAGGAAACATATAATGGATGTGAAGGAAACAAATAACAGACTACCCAAATCAACCGATTCATCCCATCAATGCAATTTGATTTAGGAAACATATAATAAATTTTAAGGAAACAAATAACAGACTTTAAAGAAAAATCCAATTAACTAATCTCTACTCTTAAAGGCCCCTCGATTGATTTTTGTCCCTCGCTTCCTTTCCCAGCACTGATACAATGGAAGGAATTATAATCCACCTATTTGTTTTCCTATATATCCGTGTGGGCAACACAACAGAAACCGGTGAAAAAAACACTCACCTCGCACGTCCCCCTGCCTGCAATCCCGAAACGCCGCTGTTCTCCCCTTCTACCCCACCTCCCCTCCTTCCCATCGGCTCTCTTCATGCCCGACATGGATGGCGCCGCCTGCCTAGGATGGGGCCCTGATCTTGTTCCGTCGGTGTCTCGCTACCTTCTCCGCGACCCTGGCATAGGCGCACAGCAGGCCACCTATGGTGAACAGGAACGCGATTTGGATGACAGCCACTAGCGGGTGGTCCTCTTTTTCGAGAGGCAAACCGGCGCCAGTGGCAACCGAGGGATTCACCAAGGTACATGATGTCCATGTCTGCTTGCCTCCTCGTCTCATCTGGCAGAGCTTATATGTGGACCGAAAGGAAATGATTGGTTTCACGTCCCTTCTTCTATGTCCTTTGTTTCGAGGTCGTGTCGTTGTGTGCTGCCATGAGCAGAGAGCATCGGCGGCGTCCAGCAGATTGGTCTTCCTTTTGAAGAAGACAACAGGGGCCCTCAGCGCCATGCCTTCGATTTCTTTTGCTTCAGATCCTATTTTTGTGCACTTTCTTTTTTTTATCTTTGTGCTTGATCCGATCCTAGATAGTGAAAAAATATTTATGGGAAAAAATGTGTGTGTTCATGACATATATGAGTGTCTGCCTAACTTCTTCCTTTAATTGTTGTTCCAGGTGAGAGCTGAGACTCACGTCCTCGTATTTCCCTAGGTGATGGTCGGCAGCCATCGCTCGACAATTATACTACTCCACCAATTAGGTAAGAGTAAACTGATGTATTTCCCATCTATTATCTCTAGCTAGATACTTTCTCATGGTCGTTTATGTTCTAGAATTGTCTCGGTTTCCCTGTTCGACGTTCCAACTTGTAGAATACATGTTTTTGAAGAGGTAATTGTGTGTTATACTAATTCATGTACTATGAGAAGTAATGTTCTTTTTCTCTGAAATTGGTCTTTATGTAATTTTTTACTATAATTGTTATGTACTGTGGAAGACTTCAGGAGAAAATTCCACCGAATGACATACATTAAATTTGAAATTGCTAGAGTATTTTTCAAATGAATATAGTTGATGAGCAGCACAATTTAGATATGAGGTATGTGGTGCATGTTAGTTCTTCGATCTATAAAGGAATTTGTGTACTTAGACTGATGTTTTCACGAGCTTCCTGCAAAAAGCTAGCCTTACTAGCTTGTGCACATTTCCTTAACCCAACAGTTTACTTGCTTGTGCTCGATGGGACAAGGAAAGCAACCGCTTGTTCCTATGCAGACTTCTTTGGTGTACATGATGAGTTTTGGATAGAGGGTTCCGACATTATCAGTTCCTTATTCTTCTGCTACGGGGCACCACCAAATGGGTGCAAGCATTAATCAATATTCTTCTGCTACAGATATGGGTCAGATTTCCTTGTTATTGCCTGGAAATATTCTCGGTATAAGATCGTTTTGACTTGTGCTAAATGGGTTATAAATTATTTAACAAGGAGTTGGCCTTGCAGATACAAACTACTAATTTTTTGGCGTACTCTTCATATGAAGTGCCCATATATAATGGCATGTACCAAGTAGGAATCCTCTCTCGGATATATTTCTCTTCCTTATGTACTCCCTCTGTAAAGAAATATAAGAGCATTTAGATAACTCCTTTAGTGGTCTAAACGCTCTTATATTTCTTTACCGAGGGAGTACTTATTTCTGATAGACATACATGCTCTATTTTTGAAGGAGAAAATTGTACTTGCAGGATCCAAAACCTAATGATTTTTGTCGAGGGACAGTCACGTGAGTGATTGCACTAAAGATACAGAGAAAAACTGACATTTCTTCTTAGATATTGTATTGAAGTTCTATACTAAATAATATAGGGTGTACTGAAGGTCAATGTTGCACTTAGGCCGGTTGGGTTCTGAATATGCAAGAAAAGGAGGGAAAATTACCAAGGATTACAGATCTTGGTTCAAGAAAAGTGCTGACAATATGTTTTGGCGCATAATTAGCTCTCACAGGAAAAATATTCTTTCAGAATTGCAGGATTCTTCAATCACCTCATTAGCATATGCCAAAGCCTTGATGTTACCACTATGAATGAAGCAAAATTGTGAAGATGACTGGGAGAATGATTAGCTTAGCTTGGCTAGCTTGTATGTGCTGGTTTCTCTCAGCCAAATGCGCCAACTGACAAATAAATTGCATTGCAAAATAAGCCAGACAAGTACTCAGGCATATAAGGTATGCACCAACAGGCTTTAGGTGAAAGGCCGGAGAGGATCTGGTCTGTGTTGGCCGCACCGAAGTGTGGGAAAAGCTGCATGTAAGGTAGTGGAGAAGGATGTCAACGATGTGGACATTGTCCCTTCGGTAACGCTGGAAGCCGTCCAAGGGTGGAGGAGGTGTGCCTGTGTGACTCAGGCCAGCAGTGGGTGCTTGCTTCCTCATGGTTTGTTTATTCGTTTTTTATGCAGTACATATGCAACTTTGTGCTTGTTCAATACTATTGTCTAAAAATACAGAAATTTTTGGTGTCCAGTAATGTGTTGCAATTCTGTTATCTTTCATATTTTAGCATTATTCGAAACTTAATGCTAACTTCAGAACCGAAAGATCATAATTTGAGTGTATCTAAGTTGCAGGCTGTTGAACTAATGTTCCTTTTTATTGAGAGCTTTTGACATTGGTCATGGGCTTACACAGTTCAACATTTTAACTACATTGGAAAAAGTGAGCATGTTTTCCTTCGCCAAAATAAGGAAAAGCCAATCTGGAAGCCGTGTTGGGTACTAGGCAAAGGCAATGCAAATTCAGTGACATGAACATTCTCACGATTGTTTCTTCTTCTTGGTTACAAGAATTCCTCTTTTTACAACTCAAATAAAAATGTACTTTTCTCTGTATGGGTAAGGACCTGTGTTACTTAATATTTGGCCTTAGTCATTTTCACAAAAAAACAATACTTTAATAAAGTTTCTTGACAAATCCAACTAATATCCTTGGACTGACTTCAAATGTTGTGCTTCAGTAGATTGATAATATGAGCACCCAGGAGGAAGTAAATAGATTTTCGCTCTGTAGCTCAGTTCAAAGCGGATGGAATGGTTGCAAGCTAAGGGAAGCCGTTTTTTGTCCATCCACAATTGATTAAGCATATTAAAAAAATACTTAGATAATAGGCATGAGTTCTCTATTCATACGATGATTCATTTATTAAAGTTTGGTTAATTTTTAATATTTTTAGTGTTATTAGAATATCTTTTCTATGCATGGGAATTCTTGTTTTTGATGATGATAAAGGCAGGAAAAGGAATCATGATGGAGATTTAGTGGACGTTAAGAAGAGGCAACACATTGTGTGTAGTGGAAATAATTTGAGAGGTATGAAGAATGAGAACATGGGAGGACAAATACAATGCCTTGTTTTGTTCAGGGTTGCGCATTTGAGGATGCAAATTTACTTGGAGCCCGAGACAATTTGAGATGTAAGAAGACTGAGAATTTGGGAGGACAAATACAATGCCTTGCAAGGTTGTGCATTTGAGAAGGAGGCACTTGGAATGGGGAGAAAAAAATGAAGGGATGTGGTGGCTGCAAGAGAGAAGCGAGAAGGTGTCGGCATTGTTTGGGCCCGAATCTTACATTGCATGAGGCTCTGCACTTGTGGTTGTAGAACCGGCTCACGCTTCCTCCACCCCCATCCCCTTGTTGGTGGTGTCGAATCGTCACGAACACAGGGGGAGGGGGTCAGGGCGGAGAGCGGGATGGTTGCTGGGGGACTCCTTGGCGGTTTGTGGGGAAGTACGGTTTGAAGGAGAGAGGTTGCGATGGCGAAGGTGAGAAGGACTTGAGAAATGTCCTAGTACTCTGGTAAACTGAGTGGGAAGGGAAGGGTCCGGTAGGAACATGGAAGGGTGCGTCTTAGGGTTGGTTTTAGGTGTTGGGCCCATGTGTTGGAGATAACATGGCGGGTAGTCCAAACAACCATTTTTCTTCCACACATATGGTCTGTATTCGGTGGAGTCCGGACTGTCCAGACGGTTGAATTTCGGGGAGCCCACTAGGTGCCCGTACATGCCCGGTCATATGAGGAAAAATGAGCTTCAACTTACAAACGACCTTAATCATTTTTATTTATTTATATGCATTGCAGCCCGTAGTAACGCACGGGCGTCCTGCTAGTATGCTATAGGCAGGTTTGCTTGCCCCGGCTCCCTCGTCGAATGCGGCGGCAAGCTGCGCGGCGGGGATCTGGGCGGCCGCCGGCGCGTTTCGCGGTTCCTGTCGGTCTCGTTCACGGGAGCACGATTGGGTACAAGCGGGCCGACCTTGACATGTAACCTGGGCCGTTTGCCAGAGGAACCGGACCATATACATCGGGCTTGGAAGCGGGGACACAGGTACACAGCGACGAGAGGTACCCTCGGCCCAACTTCAACTTCGCTCCTGCAAAAAAATTGATTTAAACAAGTACGTAGACAAACAGATTGATGTTCTATTTTTAGCTGAGGAGTTTCGTGAGAGGAAAGGATCCATGAGGGCCATGACATAACGAGCTAAGAGCTTTTGGGGATTGAAGTACTTGTAGATGTGAAGGGAGGATGGAGTTGTGTGAGATGGGGTGTCGGGGCATTACCGTGAAGGATACTACTGAGTACTAACCAGACAATAAACCGGTAGATGATCAGGGAAAAAGAAGGAAGTCGGAGGAGGAGGAAGGACCCAAGACCAGGGTGCTTTGTGATTCATGTTGACATGTAGTACTCCTTTGACAGCGTAAAAAAGAGGCCTCATCGAATTTGTTTTCCCGTTTTGTGAAGGTGATGGCACCAGTATTTACCAAGGATGTATGGATATGTGTTGGCATATCATCCAATACATAAATTGAATGAGTCGGTTTTGTGGGTCCATTTCCTAGTACCTGAGAATATATATTTTTAAACGAGGCAAAAGATTTGCCATTTTCATTGATTAAGAGAGAAGGGTTTTACAGTGTAAGGCCAAAGGCTAGAATACAACACATCACTCTTGCGGCATAATGTTACTCAAATATTTTGCTCCCACAAAAAGCGAGCACTCCTCTTTGATCTTAGCGACCAACACTCCCACCGGAACTGCAGTGCTGCGGAAAACTCTAGCATAAATTTCCTTCCATATTTCCCAAGAGATGAGCATCATCAGTGAGATAGGCGGCCTTATCAACGGAGTTTGCTTTGTTCCATTCTGACTCCACCAATCCTTAACCGAGTCCAGAACAATCCACTCGTCGGGCCGAACATCATGAAGTGCAAGCCAACCTTTGATTATGCCCCGGACTCGAATGGTTTACCGACATTGGAAAAGGAGGTGGGCCGCCGATTCCTGAACTTGTTGGCATAGCAGACAGAGATTGCAATTCGTCCACCCACGGCGGTGGAGTCTGTCAGCCGTGCAAATTCTATTGTTGATAACAAGCCTAGCAAAAAACTTACACTTTGGGGGCACCCAGTTCTTCCACACATTTTGATTCATATCCGTGTCCACCAAGCCAAGAAACTGAGCCCTGTATGCCGAGTCTGTGGAGTAGTGGCCACTAGTAGTGAGTTTCCAAGTGATGGAATCTGGCATGTCTGGGTTTGACTAGATGTGGGTGAGTCTTTCCCAAAGCGCAACAAACTGGACGATGCGCTCAGAGGTGATGCCTGAGGCAACATTCACCTGGGAGATCCAGAAGCCATTGAGCAATGCCTTATGAATGAAAGAGTTTTTCTTTTTGTAGATGTGGTAAATTTTGGGAGCAATATATTCTGGCCTAATGCCATCTAGCCAAGTTGACTCCCAGAAAGTGGCACGAAGACCATCGCCCACCTGAACCTTGGAGGCCGATGCGAAGATATTTTGATCATTCTTGTCGCAAGGGGTGCCCAAGCCCGACCAAGGCTTGATTGGGTCCTGCCAGTCAAACCACAACCAACGGAGACGAAGAGAAGTCGCAAACTTCTAAAGATTTAGGATCCCAAGACCACCATGCAGCTTTGACTTGCAAACTTGATCCCAGTTGACCTTACATTTCCCACCTGTGACCTTGTCGCAACCAGCCCAGAGATAAGCACGCTGGAGGGCATTGATACGTCTCCAACGTATCTATAATTTTTGATTGTTCCATGCTATTATATTATCTGTTTTGGATCTTTTATATGCCAGAACCTCCAGAAGCATCCACGAAAACACTTTTCCACCAACGCAACCTTCTGTTCCCATGAGATCCCATCTTGAGGCCTTTTCCGGCATCCTGCCGGAGGGGGATTCGATCACGAAGAGCATCTACATCAACTCTATTGCCCTTCCGATGAAGCGTGAGTAGTTTACAACAGACTTACGGGTCCATAGCTAGTATCTAGATGTTTTCTTCTCTCTCTTTGATTCTCAATACCATGTTCTCCTCGATGTTCTTGGAGATCTATCCGATGTAATCTTCTTTTGCGGTGTGTTTGTCGAGATTCGATGAATTGTGGATTTATGATCAACTTATCTATGAATATTATTTGAATATTCTCTGAATTCTTATATGCATGATTTGATATCTTTGTAGGTTTGTCCAACTAGATTGCTTTTTCTTGCAATGGGAGCGGTGCTTAGCTTTGGGTTCAATATTGCATGATTTCACCCAGTGACAAAGTAGGGATAGTGAGACACGTATTGAATTGTTGCCATCAAGGATAGAAAGATGGGGTTTTCATCATATTGCTTGAGTTTATCCTTCTACATCATGTCATCTTATTTAAAGCGTTACTCTGTTCTCTTGAACTTAATACTCTAGATGCAGGCAAGAGTCGGTCGATGTGTGGAGTAATAGTAGTAGATGCAGCTTGGAGTCGGTCTACTTGACACGGACGTGATGCCTATATTGCATAATCATTGCCTTGGATATGGTCATAACTTTGCGCTTTTCTATCAATTGCTCAACAGTAATTTGTTCACCCACCGTACTATTTGCCTTCATGAGAGAAGCCTTGATACGTCTCCAGCATACCTATAATTTTTATTGTTCCATGCTATTATATTATCCATCTTGGATGTTTTATATGCATTTGTATGCTATTTTATATGATTTTTGGGACTAACCTATTAACCTAGAGTCCAGTGCCAGCTTCTTTTTTTCCCTCATTTTTGAGTTTCGCAGAAAAGGAATATCAAATGGAGTCCAAATGAGCTGGAAATTGTTGGGGAACATAACATGCAATTTCAAAATTTTCCTACGCTCATGCAAGATCTATCTAGGAGATGCATAGCAATGATAGGGGGAGAGTGTTGGGGAACGTAGCATGCAACTTCAAAAAAAATTCCTACGATCACGCAAGATCTATCTAGGAGATGCATAGCAACGAGAGGGGGAGAGTGTGTGTCAACATACCCTCGTAGACCGAAAGTGGAAGCGTTAGGTTAACGCGGTTGATGTAGTCGAACGTCTTCATGATCCAACCGATCTGAATGTATGGCACCTCCGAGTTCAGCACACGTTTAGCTTGATGATGTCCCTCGAACTCTTGATCCAGTAGAGGGTCGAGGGAGAGTTTTGTCAGCACGACAACATGGTGACGGTGATGGTGATGTGATCCGCGCAGGGCTTCGCCTAAGCACTACGATGCTATGACCGGAGGAGTAAACTGTGGAGGGAGGCACCGTACACGGCTAAGAGAACAACTGTTGTGCTTTGGGGTGCCCCCTGCCCCCGTATATAAAGGAGGGGAGGAGGAGGCCGGCCACCAAGGGGCGCGCCAAGGGGGTGAGTCCTACTAGGACTCCACTCCTAGTAGGATTCGGCCCCTCCCCTTTTTTCCCTTTCTCATGCACGGGAGAGAGGGAAGGAGAGGGAGAGGGAGAGGGAGAGGGAAAGAGGAAAAGGGGCCATGCCCCTCCCCCTTGTCCAATTCAGACTCCCTTGGGGGGGGCACCACCTTGCGGGCTCCCCTCTCTTTCTCCCCTATGGCCCATGAAGGCCCATTACTTCCCCGAGGGGTTCCGTTAACCTCTCGGTACCTCGATAAATATCTGAAACGTCCCGAAACCATTCCGGTGTCCGAATACCTTCGTCCAATATATCAATCTTTACCTCTCGACTATTTCGAGACTCCTCGTCATGTCTATGATCTCATCCGGGACTCCGAAAAATCTTCGGTCACCAAAACACATAACTCATAATACAAATCATCATCGAACGTTAAGCTTGCGGACCCTTCAGGTTCGAGAACTATGTAGACATGACCGAGACACATCTCCGATCAATAACCAACAACGGAACCTGGATGCTCATATTGGTTCCTACATATTCTATGAAGATCTTTATCGGTCAAACCGTAATAACAACATGCGTTATTCCCTTTTTCATCGGTATATTACTTGCCCGAGATTCGATCGTTGATATCCTCATACCTAGTTCCATCTCGTTACCGACAAGTCTTTTTACTCGTTCTGTAATACATCATCTTGTAACTAACTCATTAGTCACATTGCTTGCAAGGCTTATCGTGATGTGCATTACTGAGAGGGCCCAGAGATACCTCTCCGATACTCGGAGTGACAAATCCTAATCTCGATCTATGCCAACCCAACAAACACCTTCGGAGACACTTGTAGAGCATATTTAATTATAATCACCCAGTTACGTTGTGACGTTTGATAGCACACAAGGTGTTCCTCTGGTATTGGGAGTTGCATAATCTCATAGTCAGAGGAATATGTATAAGTCATGAAGAAAGCAATAGCAATAAAACTAAACGATCAATTGTTGGGGAACGCAGTAATTTCAAAAAAAATCCTACGCACACGCAAGATCTACCATGGTGATGCATAGCAACGGGAGGGGGAGAGTGTTGTCCACGTACCCTCGTAGACCATAAGCGGAAGCGTTATGACAACGCGGTTGATGTAGTCGTACGTCTTCACAATCCGACCGATCCTAGTACCGAAAGTACGTCACCTCCGTGATCTGCACACGTTCGGCTCGGTGACGTCCCACGAACTCCCGATCCATATGAGTGTCGAGGGAGAGCTTTGTCAGCACGGCGACGTGATGACGATGATGATGAAGCTACTGGCGCAGGGCTTTGCCTAAGCACTACGATGATATGACCGAGGTGGATTATGTGGAGGGGAGCACCGCACACGGCTAAGGGATCAATGGTCAACTTGTGTGTTCTAGGGTACCCCCTGCCCCCGTATATAAAGGAGCAAGGGGGAGGCCGGCCGGCCCTTGGGGCGTGCCAGGAGAGGAGGAGTCCTCCTCCTAGTAGGAGTAGGACTCCCCTTTCCTAGTCCTACTAGGAGGAGGAAGGGGAAAGGAAGGAGGGAGAGAAGATAAGGAAAGGCCCCCCCTTTCCTAGTCCAATTTGGACTAGAGGGGAGGGGGCGCGCGACCCTGCCTTGGCCGGCCCTCTCTCTCTCCACTAAGGCCCATGTGGCCCATTATTTCCCCCGGGGGTTTCGATAACCCCCCGACACTCCGATAATTATCCGGTGACCCCCGAAACTCATCCGGTGTCCGAATATAGTCATCCAATATATAAATCTTTATGTCTCGACCATTTCGAGACTCCTCGTCATGTACGTGATCATATCATGGACTCTGAACTACCTTCGGTACATCAAAACACATAAACTCATAATACTGATCGTCACCGAATGTTAAGCGTGCGGACCCTATGGGTTTGAGAACTATGTAGACATGACCGAGACACGTCAATAACCAATAGCGGAACCTGGATGTTCATATTGGCTCCCACATATTCTACGAAGATCTTTATCGGTCAAACCGCATAACGATATACGTTGTTCCCTTTGTCATCGGTATGTTACTTGCCCGTGATTCGGTCGTCGGTATCTCAATACCTAGTTCAATGTCGTTACCAACAAGTCTCTTTACTCGTTCTGTAATGCATCATCCCGCAACTAACTCATTAGTCACATTGCTTGCAAGGCTTATAGTGATGTGCATTACCGAGAGGGCCCGGAGATACCTCTCTGATACACGGAGTGACAAATCCTAATCTCGATCTATGCCAACTCAAAAAACACCATCGGAGACACCTGTATAGCATCTTTATAGTCACCCAGTTACGTTGTGATGTTTGATAGCACACTAAGTGTTCCTCCGGTATTCGGGAGTTGCATGATCTCATAGTCATAGGAACATGTATAAGTTATGGAGAAAGCAATAGCAACAAACTAAACGATCATCGTGCTAAGCTAATGGATGGGTCAAGTCAATGATGTGATCTCGTTAATCAAATGATAACTCATGTCTATGGTTAGGAAACATAACCATCATTGATTCAACGAGCTAGTCAAGTAGAGGCATACTACTGACATTCTATTTGTCTATGTATTCACACATGTACTAAGTTTCCGGTTAATATAATTCTAGCATGAATAATAAACATTTATCATGATATAAGGAAATATAAATAACAACTTTATTATTGCCTCTAGGGCATATTTCCTTCAGTCTCTCACTTGCACTAGAGTTAGTAATCTAGATTACATTGTAATGATTCTAACACCCATGGAGTCTTGGTGCTGATCATGTTTTGCTCATGAGAGAGGCTTAGTCAACGAGTCTGCAACATTCAAATCCGTATGTATCTTGCAAATCTCTATGTCTCCCTCCTTGACTTGATCGCGGATGGAATTGAAGCGTCTCTTGATGTGCTTGGTTCTCTTATGAAATCTGGATTCCTTTGCCAAGGCAATTGCACTAGTATTGTCACAAAAGATTTTCATTGGACCCGATGCACTAGGTATTACACCTAGATCGGATATGAACTCCTTCATCCAGACTCCTTCATTTGCTGCTTCTGAAGCAGCTATGTACTTCGCTTCACACGTAGATCCTGCCATGACGCTCTGCTTGGAACTGCACCAACTGACAGCTCCACCATTTAATAAAAAACATGTATCCAGTTTGTGACTTAGAGTCATCCGGATCAGTGTCAAAGCTTGCATCGACGTAACTGTTTACGACGAGCTGTTTGTCACCTCCATATACGAGAAACATATCCTTAGTCCTTTTCAGGTATTTAAGGATGTTCTTGACCGCTGTCCAGTGATCCACTCCTGGATTACTTTGGTACCTCCCTGCTAAACTAATAGCAAGGCACACATCCGGTCTGGTACACAGCATTGCATAGAACCTATGGCTGAAGCATAGGGAATGACTTTCATTTTCTCTCTATCTTCTGCAGTGGTCGGGCATTGATTCTGACTCAACTTCACACCTTGTAACATAGGCAAGAACCCTTTCTTTGCCTGATCCATTTTGAACTTCTTCAAAACTTTATCAAGGTATGTGCTTTGTGAAAGTCCAATTAAGCGTCTTGATCTATCTCTATAGATCTTGATGCCCAATATATAAGCAGCTTCACAGAGGTCTTTCATTGAAAAATTCTTATTCAAGTATCCTTTTATGCTATTCAGAAATTTAGTATCATTTCCGATCAACAATATGTCATCTACATATAATATCAAAAATGCTACAGAGCTCCCACTCACTTTCTTGTAAATACAGGCTTCTCCAAAAGTCTGTATAGAACCATATTCTTTTATCACACTATCAAAGCGTATATTCCAACTCTGAGAGGCTTGCACCAGTCCATAATGGATCGCTGGAGCTTGCACACTTTGTTAGCACATTTTGGATTGACAAAACCTTCTGGTTGCATCATATACAACTCTTCTTTAAGATATCTATTAAGGAATGCAGTTTTGACATCCATTTGCCAAATTTCATAATCATAAAATGCGGCAATTGCTAACATGATTCGAACGGACTTAAGCATCACTACGGGTGAGAAGGTCTCATCGTAGTCAACTCCTTGAACTTGTCGAAAACCTTTTGCAACAAGTCGAGCTTTGTAGACAGTAACATTACCGTCAGCGTCAGTCTTCTTCTTGAAGATCCATTTATTCTCTATGGCCTGCCGATCATCGGGCAAGTCAACCAAAGTCCACACTTTGTTCTCATACATGGATCCCATCTCAGATTTCATGGCCTCAAGCCATTTTGCGGAATCTGGGCTCATCATCACTTCCTCATAGTTCGTAGGTTCGTCATGGTCAAGTAACATGACCTCCAAAATAGGATTACCGTACCACTCTGGTGCGGATCTTACTCTGGTTGACCTACGAGGTTCGGTAGTAACTTGATTAGAAGTTTCATGATCATCATCATTAGCTTCCACACTTAGTAGTGTAGGAATCACTGGAACTTATTTCAGTGATGAACTACTTTCCAATAAGGGAGCAAGTACAATTACCTCATCAAGTTCTACTTTCCTCCCACTCACTTCTTTCGAGAGAAACTCCTTCTCTAGAAAGGATCCATTCTGCAGCAACAAATATCTTGCCTTCGGATCTGTGATAGAAGGTGTACCCAACAGTCTCCTTTGGGTATCCTATGAAGACGCATTTCTCCGATTTGGGTTCGAGCTTATCAGGTTGAAGCTTTTTCACATAAGCATCGCATCCCCAAACTTTAAGAAACGACAACTTGGGTTTCTGCCAAACCACAGTTCATAAGGTGTCGTCTCAACGGATTTAGATGGTGCCCTATGTAACGTGAATGGAGCCGTCTCTAAAGCATAACCCAAAAACGATAGCGGTAAATCAGTAAGAGACATCATAGATCACACCATATCTAGTAAAGTACGATTACGACGTTCGGACACACCATTACGTTGTGGTGTTCCGGGTGGCATGAGTTGCGAAACTATTCAGCATTGTTTCAAATGAAGACCAAACTCGTAACTCAAATATTCTCCTCCACGATCGGATCGTAGAAACTTCTTGTTACGATGATTTTCCACTTCACTCTGAAATTCTTTGAACTTTTCAAATGTTTCAGACTTATGTTTCATTAAGTAGATATACCCATATCTGCTCAAATCATCTGCGAAGGTGAGAAAATAACGATATCCGCCGCGAGCCGCAATGTTCATTGGACCACATACATCAGTATGTATGATTTCCAATAACTCTGTTGCTCGCTCCATTGTTCCGGAGAACGGAGTTTTAGTCATCTTGCCCATGAGGCATGGTTCGCAAGTACCAAGTGATTCATAATCAAGTGATTCCAGAAGTCCATCAGAATGGAGTTTCTTCATGTGCTTTACACCAATATGACCCAAACAGCAGTGCCACAAATAAGTTGCACTATCATTATCAACTCTGCATCTTTTGGCTTCAATAGTATGAACATATGTATCACTACTATCAAGATTTAGTAAAAATAGACCACTCATCAAGGGTGCATGGCCATAAAAGATATTACTCATATAAACAGAACAACCATTATTCTCTGATTTAAATGAATAACCGCCTCGCATCAAACAAGATCCAGATATAATGTTCATGCGCAATGCTAGCACCAAATAACAATTATTTAGGTCTAAAACTAATCCTGAAGGTAGATGTAGAGGTAGCGTGCCGACGGCGATCACATCGACTTTGGAACCATTTGCCACGCGCATCGTCACCTCGTCATTAGCCAATCTTTGCTTAATCCGTAGCCCCTGTTTCGAGTTGCAAATGTTAGTAATTGAACCAGTATCAAGTACCCAGGCACTACTATGAGCATTATTAAGGTATACATTAATAACATGTATATCAAATATACCTTTCACTTTGCCATCCTTCTTCTCCGCCAAATACTTGGGGCATTTCCGCTTCCAGTGACCAGTCCCTTTGCAGTAGAAGCACTCAGTCTCAGGCTTAGGTCCAGACTTGGGTTTCTTCACTTGAGCAGCAACTGGCTTGCTGTTCTTCTTGAAGTTCCCCTTCATCCCTTTACCCTTTTTCTTGAAATTGGTGGTCTTGTTGACCATCAACACTTGATGCTCCTTCTTGATTTCTACCTCCGTAGCCTTTAGCATTGCGAAGAGCTCAGGAATAATCTTATCCATCCCCTGCATATTATAGTTCATCACAAAGCTCTTGTAGCTTGGTGGCAGTGATTGAAGAACTCTGTCAATGACACTATCATCAGGAAGATTAACTCCCAGCTGAGTCAAGTGGTTGTGGTACCCAGACATTCTGAGTATATGTTCACTAATAGAACTATTCTCCTCCATTTTGCAGCTGTAGAACTTACTGGAGACTTCATATCTCTCAATCCGGGCATTTTCTTGAAATATTAACTTCAAATCCTGTAACATATCATATGCTCCATGACGTTCAAAACGTCGTTGAAGTCCCGGTTCTAAGCTTAAAGCATGGCACACTGAACTATCGAGTAGTCATCAGCTTTGCTCTGCCAGGTGTTCACAACATCTGGCGTTGCTCCTGCAGTGGGTTTGTCACCTAGCGGTGCTTCCAGGACGTAATTCTTCTATGCAGCAATGAGGATAATCCTCAAGTTACAGACCCAGTCCGTGTAGTTGCTACCATCATCTTTCAACTTAGCTTTCTCTAGGAACGCATTAAAATTCAACGGAACAACAGCACGGGCCATCTATCTACAACAACATAGACATGCAAAATACTATCAGGTACTAAGTTCATGACAAATTAAAGTTCAATTAATCAAATTACTTAAGAACTCCCACTTAGATAGACATCTCTCTAATCATCTAAGTGATCACGTGATCCATATCAACTAAACCATGTCCGATCATCACGTGAGATGGAGTAGTTTTCAATGGTGAACATCACTATGTTGATCATATCTACTATATGATTCACGCTCGACCTTTCGGTCTCAGTGTTCCGAGGCCATATCTGCATATGCTAGGCTCGTCAAGTTTAACCCGAGTATTCTGCGTGTGCAAAACTAGCTTGCACCCGTTGTATGTGAACGTAGAGCTTATCACACCCGATCATCACGTGGTGTCTCGGCACGACGAACTGTAGCAACGGTGCATATTCATGGAGATCACTTATACCTTGAAATTTAGTGAGAGATCATCTTATAATGCTGCCGCCGAACTAGGCAAAATAAGATGCATAAAGGATAAACATCACATGCAATCAATATAAGTGATATGATATGGCCATCATCATCTTGTGCCTTTGATCTCCATCTCCAAAGCACCGTCATGATCACCATCGTCACCGGCTTGACACCTTGATCTCTATCGAAGCATCGTTGTCGTCTCGCCAACTATTGCTTCTACGACTATCGCTACCGCTTAGTGATAAAGTAAAGTAATTACATGGCGATTGCATTTCATACAATAAAAGCAACAACCATATGGCTCTTGCCAGTTGCCGATAACTGTGTTAAACAACATGATCATCTCATACAATAAAATTTAGCATCATGTCTTGACCATATCACATCACAACATGTCGTGCAAAAACAAGTTAGACATCCTCTACTTTATTGTTGCAAGTTTTACGTGGCTGCTACGGGCTGAGCAAGAACCGTTCTTACCTACGCATCAAAAACCACAACGCAGTATAGTGATTACTTTTTGATCTTTAAAAAGAACCCTATTCATTGAATCCGATTCAACTAAAGTTGGAGAAACTGACACCCACCAGCCACCTATGTGCGAAGCACGTCGGTAGAACCAGTCTCGCGTAAGCGTATGCGTATTGTCGGTCTGAGTCGCTTCATCCAACAATACCGCTGAATCAAGAATCAACTAGTGACGACAAGCAGTATATATATACCCACGCCCACAACTCCTTTGTGTTCTACTTGTGCATATAACATCTACGCATAGACCTGGCTCGGATGCCACTGTTGGGGAACACAGTAACTTCAAAAAATTTCCTACGCACACGCTAGATCTATAATGGTGATGCATAGCAACGAGAGGGGAAGAGTGTTGTCCACATACCCTCGTAGACCGTAAGCGGAAGCGTTATGACAACGCGGTTGATGTAGTCGTACATCTCCATGATCCGACCGATCCTAGTACTGAAAGTACGGCACCTCCGCGATCTGCACACGTTCGGCTCGGTGACGTCCCACAAACTCTCGATCCAGCTGAGTGTCGAGGGAAAGCTTCGTCAGCACGACAGCGTGATGACGGTGATGATGAAGCTACCGGCGCAGGGCTTCGCCTAAGCACTACGACGATATGACCGAGGTGGATTATGGTGGAGGGGGGCACCGCACACGGCTAAGGGATCACCCTGCCCCAGTATGTAAAGGAGCAAGGGGGGAGGCCGGCTGGCCCATGGGGCGCGCCAGGAGAGGAGGAGTCCTCCTCCTAGTCGGAGTAGGACTCCCTGCTACCTCTTGAGCACTATGTTGGTTTTCCCATGAAGAGGAAAGGGTGATGCAGCAAAGTAGCATAAGTATTTCCCTCAGTTTTTGAGAACCAAGGTATCAATCCAGTAGGAGGCCACACGCAAGTCCCTCGTACCTACACAAACAAATAAGAACCTCGCAACCAACGCGATAAAGGGGTTGTCAATCCCTTCACGGTCACTTACGAGAGTGAGATCTGATAGAGATAATAATGATAAGATAAATATTTTTGGTATTTTTATAATATAGATTGAAAGTAAAGATTGCAAAGTAAAATAGATTGGAAACTTATATGATGGAAAATAGACCCGGGGGCCATAGGTTACACTAGTGGCTTCTCTCAAGATAGAATAAGTATTACGGTGGGTGAACAAATTACTGTCGAGCAATTGATAGAAAAGTGAATAATTATGAGAATATCTAGGCATGATCATGTATATAGGCATCACATCCGTGACAAGTAGACCGACTCCTGCCTGCATCTACTACTATTACTCCACACATCGTCCGCTATCCAGCATGCATCTAGAGTATTAAGTTCATAAGAACAGAGTAACGCATTAGGTAAGATGACATGATGTAGAGGGATAAACTCAAGCAATATGATATAAACCCCATCTTTTTATTCTCGATGGCAAAAATACAATACGTGTCGTTTCCCTTTCTGTCACTGGGATCGAGCACCGCAAGATCGGACCCAAAGCTAAGCACTTCTCCCATTGCAAGAAAGATCAATCTAGTAGGCCAAACCAAACTGATAATTCGAAGAGACTTGCAAAGATAACCAATCATGCATAAAAGATTTCAGAGAAGAATCAAATATTTTTCATAGATAGACTTGATCATAAACCCACAATTCATCGGATCTCGACAAACACACCGCAAAAAGAGTTACATCAAATAGATCTCCAAGAAGATCGAGGAGAACTTTGTATTGAGATTCAAAGAGAGAGAAGAAGCCATCTAGCTAATAACTATGGACCCGAAGGTCTGAAGTAAACTACTCACACATCATCGCAGGGGCCATGGAGTTGATGTAGAGGCCCTCCGTGATCGATGCCCCCTCCGGCGGAGCTCCAGAAAAGGCCCCAAGATGGGATCTCTTGGGTACAGAAGGTTGCGGCGGTGGAAATTGGGTTTCATGGTGCTCCCGGATGTTTTCGAGGTATGTGAACATATATAGGAGGAACAAGTAGGTCGGTTGAGCCACAAGGGGCCCACGAGGGGGGAGGGCGCGCCCAGGGGGGTAGGCGCGCCCCCTGCCTCGTGGACACCTCGTTCGTTTCTTGACGTCCACTCCAAGTCCTCTGGATCATGCTCCTGAAGGTTTCATTCCGTTTGGACTCCGTTTGATATTCCTTTTCCGCGAAACACTGAAATAGGCAAAAAAAACAGCAATTTGCACTGGGCCTTGGGTTAATAGGTTAGTCCCAAAAATAATATAAAAGTGTAAAATAAATCCCATTAACATCCAAAACAGATAATATAATAGCATGGAACAATCAAAAATTATAGATACATTGGAGACGTATCACTCCCCTTTCCTAGTCCTACTAGGAGGAGGAAGGGGAAAGGAAGGAGAGGGAGAGAAGAGAAGGAAAGGGGGGCGCCGCCCCCCTTCCCTAGTCCAATTCGGACTAGAGGGGAGGGGGGGAGGGCGGCCCTGCCTTGGCCGGCCCTCCCTCTCTCCACTAAGGCCCTTGTTGCCCATTAGTTCCCCCCGGGGGTTCTGATAACCCCCCGGTACTCCGATAATTATCCGGTGACCCCCGGAACTCATATGGTGTCCGAATATAGTCATCAATATATCAATATTTATATCTTGACCATTTCGAGACTCCTCGCCATGTCCGTGATCATATCCAGGACACCGAACTACCTTTGGTACATCAAAACACATAAACTCATAATACTGATCGTCACCGAACGTTAAGCGTGCTGACCCTACGGGTTCGAGAACTATGTAGACATGACCGAGACACGTCTCCGGTCAATAACCAATAGCGGAACCTGGATGTTCATATTGGCTCCCACATATTCTACGAAGATCTTTATTGGTCAAGCCGCATAACGATATACGTTGTTCCCTTTGTCATCAGTATGTTACTTGCCCGAGATTCGATCATCGGTATCTCAATACCTAGTTCAATCTCGTTACCGGCAAGTCTCTTTACTCGTTCCGTAATGCATCATCGCACAACTAACTCATTAGTCACATTGCTTGCAAGGATTATAGTGATGTGCATTACCGAGAGGGCCCAGAGATACCTCTCCGATACACGGAGTGACAAATCCTAATCTCGATCTATGCCAGCTTAACAAACACCATCGGAGACACCTGTAGAGCATCTTTATAGTCACCCAGTTACGTTGTGACGTTTGATAGCACACTAAGTGTTCCTCCGGTATTCGGGAGTTGCGTGATCTCATAGTCATAGGAACATGTATAAGTTATGGAGAAAGCAATAGCAACAAACTAAACGATCATCGTGCTATGCTAACAGATGGGTCAAGTCAATCACATCATTCTCTAATGATGCGATCCCGTTAATCAAATGACAACTCATGTCTATGGTTAGGAAACATAACCATCATTGATTCAACGAGCTAGTCAAGTAGAGGCACACTAGTGACATTCTGTTTGTCTATGTATTCACACATGTACTAAGTTTCCAGTTAATACAATTCTAGCATGAATAATGAACATTTATCATGATATAAGGAAATATAAATAACAACTTTATTATTGCCTCTAGGGCATATTTCCATCATCAATATGCTAAGCTAATGGATGGGTCTTGTCCATCACATCATTCTCCTAATGAAGTGATCCCGTTTATCAAATGACAACACATGTCTATGGTCAGGAAACTTAACCATCTTTGATCAACGTGCTAGTCAAGTAGAGGCATACTAGGGACACTTTGTTTTGTCTATGTATTCACACATGTATCAAGTTTCCGGTTAATACAATTCTAGCATGAATAATAAACATTTATCATGATATAAGGAAATATAAATAACAACTTTATTATTGCCTCCAGGGCATATTTCCTTCAGAGAGTGTGTCCATCGACCCTCATAGACCGAAAGCGGAAGTGTTTGACAACGCGGTTGATGTAGTAGAACTTCTTCTCGTTCCGACCGGTCAAGCACCGAATGTACGGACATTCAGCTCGATGACGTACCTCGAACTCTTGATCCAGCAAAGTGTTGAGGGAGAGTTTCGTCAGCATGACGGCGTGGTGACGGTGATGGTGAAGTGATTCGTGCAGGGCTTCGCATAAGCACTACGTGAATATGACCGGAGGCGTAAACTGTGGAGGGGGCGCCGCACACGGCTTGGAACAATTGATGTCTGTTGTAGGCGCCCCCTCCCTGCTACCTCTTGAGCACTACGTTGGTTTTCCCTTGAAGAGGAAAGGGTGATGCAGGAAAGTAGCGTAAGTATTTCCCTCAGTTTTTGAGAACCAAGGTATCAATCGAGTAGGAGATCACGCTCAAGTCCCACGCACCTACACAAACAAATAAGAACCTCGCAACCAACGCGATAAAGGGGTTGTCAAGCCCTTCTCGGTCACTTACGAGAGTGAGATCTGATAGATATGATAAGATAATATTTTTGGTATTTTTATGATAAAGAGAAATCAAGATGCAAAGTAAAATAACGGCAAAGGAAATAACTAAGTATTGGAAGATTAATATGATGGAAGATAGACCAGGGGGGCATAGGTTTCACTAGTGGCTTCTCTCAAGAGCATAAGTATTACGGTGGGTAAACGAATTACTGTCGAGCAATTGATAGAATTGAGCATAGTTATGGGAATATCTAGGTATGATCATGTATATAGGCATCACGTCCGAGACAAGTAGACTGACTCCTACCTGCATCTACTACTATTACTCCACACATCGACCGCTATCCAGCATGCATCTAGAGTATTAAGTTCAAGAGAACAGAGTAATGATTTAAGGAAGGTGACATGATGTAGAGGGATAAACTCATGCAATATGATATAAACCCCATCCTTTTATCCTCGATGGAAACAATACAATACGTATTGGTTCCCTTTCTGTCACTGGCATCGAACACCGCAAGATTGAACCCAAAGCTAAGCACTTCTCCCATTGCAAGAAAGATCAATCTAGTAGGCCAAACTAAACTGATAATTCGAAGAGACTTGCAAAGATAAACCAATCATACATAAAAGAATTCAGAGGAGAATCAAATATTGTTCATAGATAATCTGGATCATAAACCCACAATTCATCAGATTTCGACAAACACACCGCAAAAGAAGATTACATTGAATAGATCTCCAAGAAAATCGAGGAGAACTTTATATTGAGATCCAAAGAGAGAGAAGAAGCCATCTAGCTAATAACTATGGACCCGTAGGTCTGAAGTAAACTACTCACACATCACCGAAGAGGCCATGGAGTTGATGTAGAGGCCCTCCATGATCAATGCCCCCTCCAGTGGAGCTCCGGAAAAGGCCCCGAGATGGGATCTCTCGAGTACAGAAGGTTGCGGCGGTGGAATTAGGTTTTTGTGGTGCTCCTGGATGTTTGGGGGTACGTGGATATATATAGGAGGAAGAAGTACGTCGGTGGAGCAACGGAGGGCCCACGAGGGTGGAGGGCGCGCCCGGGGGGGTAGGCGCGCCCCACTGCCTCGTGCCTTCCTCCCTTGTTTCTTGACGACCACTCCAAGTCTCCTGGATCACGTTTGTTGAGAAAATCACGTTCCCGAAGGTTCCATTCCATCTGAACTCCGTTTGATATTCCTTTTCTTCGAAACCCTAAAATAGGCAAAAAAACAACAATTTGGGTTGGGCCTCCAATTAGTAGGTTAGTCCCAAAAATGATATAAAAGTGTAAAATAAATCCCATTAACATCCAAAATAGATAATATAATAGCATGGAGCAATCAAAAATTATAGATACGTTGGAGACGTATCAAGCATCCCCAAGCTTAATTCCTGCTCGTCCTCGAGTAGGTAAATGATAAAAATAGAATTTTTGATGTGAAATGCTTTCTAACGTATTTCTCAATGTAATTTTTCTTTATTGTGGCATGAATGTTCAGATCCGAAAGATTCAAGATAAAAGTTTAATATTGACATAAAAATAATAATACTTCAAGCATACTAACTAAGCAGTCATGTCTTCTCAAAATAACATGGCCAAAGAAAGTTATCCCTACAAAATCATATAGTCTGGCTATGCTCTATCTTCACCACATAAAATATTTAAATCATGCACAACCCCGATGACAAGCCAAGCAATTGTTTCATACTTTTGATGTTCTCAAACTTTTTCAATCTTCACGCAATATATGAGTGTGAGCCATGGATATAGCACTATGGTGGAATAGAATGGTGGTTGTGAAGAAGACAAAAAGGAGAAGATAGTCTCACATCGACTAGGCGTATCAATGGGCTATGGAGATGCCCATCAATAGATATCAATGTGAGTGAGTAGGGATTTCCATGCAACGGATGCACAGGACCTATAAGTATATGAAAGCTCATCAAAAGAAACTAAGTGGGTGTGCATCCAACTTGCTTGCTCACGAAGACCTAGGGCATTTTGAGGAAGCCCATCATTGGAATATACAAGCCAAGTTCTATAATGAAAAATTCCCACTAGTATATGAAAGTGATATCATAGGAGACTCTCTATATGAGGAACATGGTGCTACTTTGAAGCACAAGTGTGGAAAAAGGATAGTAACATTGTCCCTTCTCTCTTTTTCTCTCATTTTTTTATTTGGGCCTTCTTTCTCTTTTTTTTCTTTGGCCTCTTTTATTTTCGTCCAGAGTCTCATCCCGACTTGTGGGGAATCATAGCCTCCATCATCCTTTCCTCACTTGGGACAATGCTCTAATAATGATGATCATCATACTTTATTTACTTACAACTCAAGAATTACAACTCAATACTTAGAACAAAATATGACTCTATGTGAATGCCTCCGGCGGTGTACCGGGATGTGCAATGATGCATGAGTGACATGTATGCAGAATTATGAATGGTGGCTTTGCCACAAATACGATGTCAACTACATGATCATGCAAGCAATATGACAATTATGAAGCGTGTCATAATAACGGAATGATGGAAAGTTGCATGGAAATATATCTCAGAATGGCTATGGGAATGCCATAATATGCATGTATGGTGGTTGTTTTGAGGAAGGTATATGGTGGGTTTATGGTACCGGCGAAAGTTGCGCGATACTAGAGAGGCTAGCAATGGTGGAAGGGTGAGAATGCGTATAATCCATGGACTCAACATTACCCATAAAGAACTCACATACTTATTGCAAAAATCTACAAGTTATCAAAGCAAAGTATTACGCACATGCTCCTAGGGGGATAGATTGGTAGGAAAAGACCAAGCTCGTCCCCGACCGCCACTCATAAGGAAGACAATCAATAAATAAATCATGCTCTGACTTCATCACATAACGGTTCACCATACGTGCATGCTACCGGAATCACAAACTTCAACACAAGTATTTCTCAAATTCACAACTACTCAACTAGCATGACTCTAATATCACCATCTCCATATCTCAAAAATGATTATCAAGTATCAAACTTCTCATAGTATTCAATGCACTTATATGGAAGTTTTTATTATTTCCATGTTGTTCTAAAGGACTCTCAAAATAATATAAGTGAATCACGAGAGAGCAATAGTTTCTATAAAACAAATCCACCACCATGCTCTAAAAGATATAAGTGAAGCACTAGAGCAAAAACTATATAGATCAAAAGATATAAGTGAAGCACATAGAGTATTCTAATAAATTTCAAATCATGTGTGTCTCTGTCAAAATGTGTGTACATCAAGGATGATTGTGGTAAACTAAAAAGCAAAGACTCAAATCATACAAGACGCTCCAAGCAAAACACATATCATGTGGTGAATAAAAATATAGCTCCAAGTAAAGTTACCGATAGACGAAGACGAAAGAGGGGATGCCTTCCGGGGCATCCCCAAGCTTAGGCTTTTTGGTGTCCTTGAATTTTACCTTGGGGTGCCATGGGCATCCCCAAGATTAGGCTCTTGCCACTCTTTGTTCCATAATCCCAAAACTTGAGAACTTCACAACACAAAACTCAAAATAGAAAATCTCGTGAGCTCCGTTAGCGAAAGAAAACAAAACACCACTTCAAGGTACTGTAATGAACTCATTATTTATTTATATTGGTTTTAAACCTACTGTATTCCAACTTCTCTATGGTTTATAAACTATTTTACTAGCCATATATTCATCAAAATAAGCAAACAACACAAGAAAAACAGAATCTATCAAAAACAGAACATTCTATAGTAATCTGTAGCTAACGCAAGTTCTGGAACCCAAAAATTCTAAAATAAATTGCTGGAAGTGAGGAATTTATCTATCAATCATCTTCAAAAAGAATTAACTAAATAGCACCTTCCAAATAAAAATTGTAGCAATTCTTGTGAGCGCTAAAGTTTCTGTTTTCTACAGCAAGATCAAAAAGACTTTCCCCAAGTCTTCCCAACGGTTCTACTTGGCACAAACACTAATTAAACACAAAAGGCACAACCAAAACAGAAGCTAGGTAAATTACTTATTACTAAACAGGAGCAAAAAGCAAGGAATAAAAATAAAATTGGGTTGCCTCCCAACAAGCGCTATCGTTTAACGCCCCTAGCTAGGCATAAAAGCGAAGATAGATCTAGGTATTGCCATCTTTGGTAGGAAATCCATAAGTAGCTCTCATAATAGATTCATAAGGTAATTTAATTATATTTCTAAGGAAGTGTTCCATGCCTTTCCTTAACGGAAATTGGAATCTAATATTCCCTTCCTTCATATCAATAATTGCACCAATTGTTCTAAGGAAATGTCTACCAAGAATAATAGGACATGAAGGATTGCGATCTATATCAAGAACAATGAAATATACGGGCACATAGTTCCTATTTGCAACAATAAGAACATAATTAATTCTTCCCATAGGTTTCTTAATAGTGGAATTCGCAAGGTGCAAGTTTAAAGAACAATCATCAAAATCACGGAAACCTAGCAAATCACACAAAGTTTTTGGAATCGTGGAAACACTAGCACCCAAATCACACTAAGCATAACACTCATGATCTTTAATTTTAATTTTTATTGTAGGTTCCCACTCATCATAAAGTTTTCTAGGGATAGAAACTTCCAACTCAAGTTTTTCATCATAAGATTGCATCAAAGCATCAACGATATGTTTAGTGAAAGATTTATTTTGACTATAAGCATGAGGAGAATTTAGCACGGATTGCAACAAGGAAATAGAATCTATCAAAGAGAAATTATCATAATTAAATCCCTTGAAATCCAAGATAGTGGGTTCATTACTATTTAAAGTTTTGACCTCTTCAATCCCACTTTTAACAATTTTAGCATCAAGATCTAAAAGACTCTGAATTTTTGGAACGCCTTCTAGGTAAAGGTGGCTCATCTTCAGCCCCATCATTATCAAGATTCATATTGCAAAACAAATATTTAATAGGGGACACATCAATAACTTTTAGATCTTCATCCTTATTATCATGAAAACTAGAAGAACACGCTTTTATAAAGCAATCTTTCTTAGCACGCATCCTAGCGGTTCTTTCTTTGCACTCATCAATGGAAATTCTCATAGCTTTGAAAGACTCATTGATATCATGATTAGGTGGAATAATCTAAGTTTCAAAGAATCAACATCAAGAGAAATTCTATCAACGTTCCTAGCCAACTCATCAATCTTAAGCAATTTTTCTTCAATCAAAGCATTGAAACTCTTTTGCGAAGTGATAAATTCTTTAATATTAGATTCAAAATCAGAGGGCATATTTTTATAATTTCCATAGGAATTGTTGTAGGAATTACCATAATTATTAGAGGAATTACTAGGAAACGACCTAGAATTAAAATTACCTCTATACGCGTTATTACCAAAATTATTCCTACCAACAAAATTCACATCTATAGATTCATTATTATTGTCAATCAAGGTAGACAAAGGCATATCATTAGGATCAGTAGGAGCACTCTTATTAGCAAACAATTTCATAAGTTCATCCATCTTTCCACCCAAAACATTAATCTCTTCAATTGCATGCACTTTTTATTAGTAGATCTTTCGGTGTGCCATTGAGAATAATTAACCATAATATTATCTAGGAGTTTGGTAGCTTCTCCTAAAGTGATTTCCATAAAAGTGCCTCCCGCGGCCGAATCTAAAAGATTTCTAGAAGCAAAATTCAATCCGGCATAAAAGTTTTGTATAATCATCCAAAGATTCAAACCATGTGATGGGTAATTACGTATCATTGATTTCATCCTCTCCCAAGATTGTGCAACATGTTCATGATAAAGTTGCTTAAAATTCATAATATCGTTTCTAAGAGAGATGATCTTAGCGGGAGGAAAATACTTAGAGATAAAAGCATCTTTGCACTTATTCCATGAATCAATACTATTTTTAGGCAATGACGAAAACCAAGCTTTAGCACGATCTTTAAGCGAAAAAGGAAATAGCTTAAATTTAACAATATCATTATCCACACCTTTCTTATTTTGCATATCACACAAATCAACAAAGTTGTTTAGATGGGTAGCGAAATCTTCACTAGGAAGTGCAGAAAACGGATCTTTCATGACAAGATTCAGCAAAGCAGTATTAATTTCACAAGATTCAGCATCGGTAAGAGGAGCAATCGGAGTGCTAATAAAATCATTATTGTTGGTATTGGCAAAGTCACACAATTTAGTATTATCTTGAGCCATCGTGACAAGCAAGCAACCCGGCACACAAGCAAACAAGAAACGGGCAAAATAGGCACATATAAAAAAGAGAAGGGGAACGGAAAGATAGGGAGAGAGGAAGAGAGGGCGAATAAAACAACAAGGGTGAAGTGGGGGAGAGGAAAACAAGATGCAAATGGAAAATAATGTAATGCGAGGGATAAGAGTTTGTGATGTGTACTTGGTATATTTTGATTTGGTAATGGCGCCAAAAATGACTCGTTGTGGGAGTCAAATCTTGACTTGACTTGGTGCGAATCTCCCCGGTAATGGTGCCAGAAATCCTTATTGCTACCTCTTGAGCACTGTGTTGGTTTTCCCTTGAAGAGGAAAGGGTGATGCAGCAAAGTAGCGTAAGTATTTGCCTCAGTTTTTGAGAACCAAGGTATCAATCGAGTAGGAGATCACGCTCAAGTCCCACGCACCTACACAAACAAATAAGAACCTCGCAACCAACACGATGAAGGGGTTGTCAAGCCCTTCTTGGTCACTTACGAGAGTGAGATCTGATAGATATGATAAGATAATATTTTTGGTATTCTTATGATAAAGAGAAATAAAGATGCAAAGTAAAATAACGGCAAAGGAAATAACTAAGTATTGGAAGATTAATATGATGGAAGATAGACCCGGGGGCCATAGGTTTCACTAGTGGCTTCTCTCAAGAGCATAAGTATTACGGTGGGTAAACGAATTACCGTCGAGCAATTGATAGAATTGAGCATAATTATGAGAATATCTAGGTACGATCATGTATATAGGCATCACGTCCGATACAAGTAGACCGACTCCTACCTGCATCTACTACTATTACTCCACACATCGACCGCTATCCAGCATGCATCCAGAGTATTAAGTTCAAGAGAACAGAGTAATGCTTTAAGGAAGATGACATGATGTAGAGGGATAAACTCATGCAATATGATATAAACCCCATCTTTTTATCCTTGATGGCAACAGTACAGTACGTATCGGTTCCCTTTCTGTCCCTGGGATCGAACACCGCAAGATTGAACCCAAAGCTAAGCACTTCTCCCATTGCAAGAAAGATCAATCTAGTAGGCCAAACCAAACTGATAATTCGAAAAGACTTGCAAAGATAAACCAATCATACATAAAAGAATTCAGAGGAGAATTAAATATTGTTCATAGATAATCTGGATCATAAACCCACAATTCATCGGATTTCGACAAACACACCGCAAAAGAAGATTACATCGAATAGATCTCTAAGAAAATCGAGGAGAACTTTGTATTGAGATCAAAAGAGAGAGAAGAAGCCATCTAGCTAATAACTATGGACCCGTAGGTCTTAAGTAAACTACTCACACATCACCGGAGAGGCCATGGAGTTGATGTAGAGGCCCTCCGTGATCAATGCCCCCTCCAACGGAGCTCCGGAAAAGGCCCCGAGATGTGATCTCTCAAGTACAGAAGGTTGCGGTGGTGGAATTAGGTTTTCGTGGTGCTCCTGGATGTTTGGGGGGTACCTGGATATATATAGGAGGAAGAAGTACGTCGATGGAGCAACGGAGGGCCCACGAGGGTGGAGGGCGCGCCCAGGGGGGTAGGCGCGCCCCCCGCCTTGTGCCTTCCTCCCTTGTTTCTTGACGGACACTCCAAGTCTCCTTGATCACGTTTGTTGAGAAAATCACGTTCCCGATGGTTTCATTCCGTTTGGACTCCGTTTGATATTCCTTTTCTTTGGAACCCTAAAATAGGCAAAAAAACAACAATTTGGGCTGGGCCTCCAATTAGTAGGTTAGTCCCAAAAATGATATAAAAGTGTAAAATAAAGCCCATTAACATCCAAAATAGATAATATAATAATATGGAGCAATCAAAAATTATAGATACGTTGGAGACGTATCACTCCCCACGTATATAAAGGAGGGAGGGGGAGGAGGCCGGCCCAAGGCGCGCCCAAGTAGGAGGAATCCTACTTGGTCTCCTAGTTTGATTCGCCCCCCTTTCCTTTTACCAGAGGGGGAAAGGGGGAAAGAGAGAGAGAGGGGGGGAGAAGGAAAGGGGGGCGCTGCCCCCTCCCCTAGTCCAATTCGGCCTCCTTCCCTATGGGGAGCGCGCCACCCCTTTATGGGCTGGTGTGCCTCCCTCCTATGGCCCATATGGCCCATATCTTCCCCCGGGGGGTTCCGGTAACCCCCCCGGTACTCTGATATGTACTCGATACATTCCAGAACACTTCTGGTGTCTGAATACTATCATCCAATATATCAATATTTACCTCTCGACCATTTCAAGACTCCTTGTCATGTCCATGATCTCATCCGAGACTTCGAACAACATTCGGTCACCAAATCACATAACTCATATAATACAAATCGTCATCGAACGTTAAGCATGCGGACCCTGCGGGTTTGAGAACTATGTATACACGACCGTGACTCCTCTCCGGTAATAAAAAATAGCAGAACCTAGATGCTCATATTTGTTCCCACATATTCTATGAAGATCTTTATCGGTCAAACCGTAATGACAACATACATTATCCCCTTTGTCATCGGTATGTTACTTGCCCGAGATTCGGTCGTCGGTATCTTCATACCTAGTTTAATCTCATTACCAGCAAGTCTCTATACTCGTTCCGTAATGCATCATCCCGCAACTAACTCATTAGTCACATTGCTTTCAAGGCTTATCATGATGTGCATTACCGAGAGGGCCCAGAGATACCTCTCCGATACTCGGAGTGACAAATCCTAATCTCGATCTATGCCAACCCAAGAAACACCTTCGGAGATACCTGTTGTAGCGACCCGACCCGAATGGATCAAGTGCTCTGTGCTCAGGTGTCATCCATGGATAAGTAATGCTGACACCACACAGTACATCAAAGGATTTATAGCAGAGTGGCAATCACACACTTATTACATCGTTGTCTCAAAAGAGAACTTATTACAATAAATATGGCTTAAGGCCATCTAGTGTCGATAACAACGGAAGACTTGGAAGATAAATGGGTCCATCAACTCCAACGGCATCACTGAGTATAGAACCACGACCTAAAAGCACCTTACTCGTCGTCTGAAAAGTCTGCAACATGAGAAGTTGCAGCCCGAAAACGGGTCATCACATGGAATATGCTGGCAATGTAACACATAGAGAGTAATGGAATGAAACAGCTATACTATATGCATATATGGCTGGTGGAAAGCTCTATGGTTACAGTTTTGCGTAAAGCCAATTTTTCCCTACTGCAACGGAATAAATTTATTTAACTATCATGGTAGTTGTTAACATCGAGAATGGTTGACAGCATTCCGATCCCAACTAAGTAATTAAAACCCAACAACATTAATTAGAAGTAACGTGATGAGATTCACATGATATTCAAGTACTAGATACTCAAGTTGTCCATAACCGGGGACACGGCTAATCATGATTAGTTTGTACACTCTGCAGAGGTTTGCGCACTTTTCCCCACAAGACTCGATCGCCTCTGTTTGGTTTCTCGCACTACAGGGTGTTTGAGAAGATGGATGACCGAGACACAGTCTTTCAGAAGCGCTAGCACCTTACATGTGGGTAGACCGGTACACCTACTTTCCCCTACATCTGCTAGTCTACCCGTAAGAGTTCGCATGACTTAATCAACTATGCCAGAGCCCATAATGGCTTGTGGCTGCACACGGAAGTTTCTAGCATGAAAGATCTTATGATCCCTTTGAGCCTGGGTGGCGGTCCAAATAAAAACAGGCAAGTCCTGATAGACATCAGGTGCCTCAATCCACCCAGATGTGTGTTTAAGTTGCCACCTTAGATAAACCATTAAAATTATCAACTCACATCTATCATGGATATCACTCACCCAATCCACGTCTACTAGCATAGCATGGCATAAATAGCAAGCGTAGAAGTAGCTCCCAAAGGTTTCATAATAAACGGGTAATAGGTACTACCTCATCTACTTCCCATCCCACAATTTAATTAGATCCTAATCATGCAATGTGAGAGGATTGATCTAATGCAATAAAACTGGGTTGTAGAAAAGGTATGATCAAAGTGTTACTTGCCTTGCTGATGATCCGCGAGACCTAGGGTTTCGAAGTAACAAGCGGCGCAATCCGGGTAGTCTATCGCAGACAAACAACAAGCACACAATAAGTACTCATCTAATGCACAGGTAAAACTCGAACGAGAGAACGAACCAGAAAGTTCAACTTAAGAACTCCGGTTGCAAAGAAAGAAAAAACCGAACAAAGAAACGGAAAACAAACGGCGGAAGAAAACAACTCGGTTCTAGCAAGTTGAAACTAGGTCAAATTTTACCGTAGCAAAAACTTGTTTAAGTTGATTAGTCGGAACGGCGGTTTCGAAACGAAACTCCAGGCGCTTGAATCACCTGATTCCGACAAACGAGCGGGAAGAAAGACTAGAACGAAGATCGGATCTGAGATCGCGATCGCGGAATAAATCCGACGAAAAGAAAGAGACGAACGGTTAAACGAACGGGTGTCGTTAACCGGGAAAAATCGGTGATCACGTTCGTTGAGACGAACGGTCCGAAAGAAGAACGAAAACCGATCTAGGGTTTTCGGAAAAGAAACCGAAAAAGAAACGGAAAACCGATCTAGGGTTTCAGAAGAAAACCAAAACAAAAACCGGAAGAAAAAGAAAAGAAACGGAGAGAAAACGGAACGGTTCTTTTAGGAAAAACCAGACCGGGGAGGAAAAAGAGAGGCGCGGCTACCTCGAGAGGCGGGCTCCGGGCGGCGGCGGCTAAGGGCGGCGGCGGCGGCTAAGGCGGCGGCTTGGGGCTGCGCGCTGCTGCTTGTTGCGGCTTAGGAGGAGAGGGGCTTGGGGTTTTGATGTGAGGAGAGGGGGGGGGGTGTTGGTATTTATATAGGAGGGGGGCTAGAGACTTGGGGAAGGGGCAAGGGGCAAGGGCGGCAGCGGCCTGGAGTCCTTCCAGGACTCGGGCGGGGCTGGCGGCTGGCGCTGGCGCGCAGGGCGGCTGGCGGCTGGGCCGGCCGGCTGGGCCCTTGGCCCAGGCGGGGCGCTGCTCCTTTTTTTTAAAATCGGTTACGCGCGCAGAAAAACAAAAGAAAGAAAATCTAAACGAGCTCCAAAATTCCTAAAGTAAATTTTCCCCGACTCCTAAAAATGAGCCGAACAAAATGAACTTTACTCCGGACCTAGAATGCAATTTTTGAAAACACGCATTTTTCCCTATCCAAATAAAAAGCAACAAAACTCCGGCAAAACCAAAATTTGATTTATTCATTAAACCTTCATTTTTCCTAAATTTGGGAAAGTCATATTATTCCCTGTCTTATATTTTTGATATCGGAAAAATTATTGAAGATGAAATAAATAAATCAAATGATCCTCTTTTCAAATTCGAGAAAACTCTCAAATATGAAAATAACGAAATCTCCAACTCTCTCCGAAGGTCCTTGAGTTGAGTGAAATTTCTAGGATCAACCAAAATGCAAGAAAAATATGTTATGCATGATGATCTAGTGTATAACATTCCAAATTGCAAATTTGGGATGTTACAAACCTACCCCCCTTAAGATGAATCTCGCCCTCCAGATTCGGGTTGGCTAGAAAATAGGTGAGGGTGGTCCTTGAGCAAATCTTCTTCTCTTTCCCAGGTAGCTTCATCCTCTGAGTGGTGGTTCCACTGAACTTTGCAAAACTTGATAACCTTGCTGCGGGTAACTCTGCTGGCATAATCGAGAATCTTGACTGGCTTTTCCTCATACGTTAAGTCGTCCTTCAACTGAATCGCTTCGAGTGGCACGGTATCTCTTAGCGGTACCTCCGCCATCTCGGCATGACATTTCTTCAGCTGAGAAACATGGAATACATCATGAACTCCTGACAGCTCCTCTGGTAATTCCAACTTATAAGCGACTTCTCCCGTACGTTGCAAGATCTTATACGGTCCAACGAAACACGGTGCTAATTTTCCCTTAACTCCAAAGTGCTTAACTCCTCGAAGTGGGGATACTCGAAGATAAACTCTGTCTCCGGTTTCGTAAACTGTCTTCTTGCGTTTAGAATCTGCGTAGCTCTTTTGTCTGGACTGGGCTACCTTGAGCCTATCGCGAATCAACTTAACCTTCCGTTCAGACTCCTTAATCAAATCTGGTCCAAAGAATTGACGGTCTCCAACTTCGTCCCATGACAACGGTGTCCTGCACCTCCTTCCGTATAAAGCTTCAAAAAGTTGCCATCTTCAAACTGGTTTGGTAACTATTGTTATAAGAAAACTCCGCATACGGCAAGTTATCGTCCCAGCTAGATCCATAATCTAGTGCACAAGCTCTCAGCATATCTTCCAAAATCTGATTGACTCTCTCGGTCTGTCCATCTGTCTGCGGATGAAAAGCTGTGCTGAACTCTAGTCTGGTTCCTAAAGTTTCATGCAACTGATTCCAAAATTTTGAGGTAAATTGGGTTCCTCTATCTGATACGATACTCCTCGGAACTCCATGCAAACAAATGATCCTAGTCATGTATATCTTTGCCAACTTAGCACTGGTGTAAGTGGTCTTAACTGGAATAAAATGTGCTACCTTCGTCAAACGATCAACTACTACCCATATCGAATCGTATCCTGCTTTCGTCCTGGGTAGTCCTGTGATAAAATCCATGCCTATCTTATCCCACTTCCATTCAGGTATCGGCAATGGTTGTAACAATCCTGCTGGCTTCTGATGCTCTGCCTTTACTCTCTGACATACATCACAAACTGCTACATATGCTGCAATATCCTTCTTCATTCCGGTCCACCAGAATGTTTCCTTCAAATCCAAATACATCTTGGTATTCCCTGGGTGAATCGAATACGGTGAATCATGTGCCTCGTGCAAAATCAACTTCCTGATCTCCAGGTCATTGGGCACATAAACACGGTCCTCATACCATAGGGTATCATGCTCATCCTCACGAAATCCCTTTGCTTTTCCTTTGCTCAATTTCTCTTTTATAGCAGCAATCTCCTTGTCAGATTTCTGAGCTTCCCTGATCTTATCCATCAGTGTTGACTGAATCTCCAATGCTGCTACATAGCCTCTCGGAACTATTTCCAAACATAGCTCACGAAGGTTTTCTGCTAACTCCTTTGGTACTTCTCCTGTCATTACCATATTGACATGGCTCTTACGGCTCAATGCGTCAGCTACTACATTAGCTTTTCCGGGATGGTAATGCAATCTCATGTCATAATCCTTGATGAGCTCCAACCATCTCCTTTGTCTGAGGTTCAACTCCTTCTGCGTGAAAATGTACTTCAAACTCTTGTGATCCGTGTACACCTCACAATGATTTCCCATGAGGAAATGTCTCCACATTTTCAATGCATGCACTACGGCTGCTAACTCCAAATCATGCGTGGCATAATTCAACTCATGAGGCTTCAGTTGTCGTGAAGCATACGAAACAACTCTTCCTTCCTGCATAAGCACTGCTCCAAGTCCTCGACGTGAAGCGTCGCAATACACCTCATAATCCTTGGTCTGATCTGGCAAAATCAATACTGGTGAGGTAACCAAGCGTTTCTTCAACTCCTGAAAACTAGCCTCACATTCCTCAGTCCAATTGAACTTAGTATCCTTCTTCAACAATTCAGTCATAGGCTTTGCAATCTTTGAAAAGTTCTCAATGAATCTCCGGTAGTATCCTGCGAGTCCAAGAAAACTCCGGATCTCTCCAACTGTCGTTGGTGCTTCCCATTCGGTTACGGTCTCAACCTTAGTGGGGTCAACTGCTATACCTTCTCCGGATATAACGTGTCCGAGGAATCCAACTTCCTTCAACCAAAACTCACATTTGCTGAATTTGGCGTATAACTGGTGTTCCCTTAGTTTCTCCAAAACCAAACGCAAATGTTCCTTATGCTCCTCTTCATTCTTTGAATAAACCAGGATGTCATCAATGAACACTATGACGAACTTATCCAAAAACTCCATAAACACTTTGTTCATCAGGTTCATAAAATAGGCAGGTGCATTAGTCAATCCAAATGACATAACGGTATACTCATACAGTCCATATCTCGTGGTGAATGCTGTCTTAGGTATGTCCTGCTACCGAATCTTCAATTGATGGTACCCTGATTGCAAATCGATCTTGGAAAACACTTTAGCTCCTTGCAACCGATCAAACAGATCGTTGATCATTGGCAGTGGGTACTTGTTTTGATGGTTACTTCATTCAATCCCCGATAATCTACAACCATCCTTAATGATCCATCCTTCTTTTCCACTAGAAGTACGGGTGATCCCCAAGGCGAAGAACTTGGGCGAATGTAACCTTTATCCAATAACTCCTTAATCTGATTTTTAATTTCTACCAAATCCTTTGCTGGCATCCGGTACGGTTGCTTCGATATTGGGCCTGTACCTGGCAATAACTCAATCAAAAACTCAATGTCTCTATCCGGTGGCATGCCTGGTAATTCCTTAGGAAATACATCAGGAAAATCCTTTACCACTGGTACTTCTTCCTGCACAACTCCTGTTAAAGAATTTACTTGTGTCCTGTTTGGCACATGCCGGGATACATACTTGATCCTTCTTCCTTCTGGTGTGGTAAGCAAAATTGTCTTACTGGCGCAATCGATGTTTCCTCCATACATCGACAGCCAATCCATACCAAGAATCACATCCATACCTTGGGACTCCAGAATAATTAAATCCGTTGGGAAAACATGCCTTCCTATACTTAATGGCACTTGGAAACATCCTTGTCTGGCCATGTACTCTGCTCCTGGCGAGCTTACTAGCATAGGTGTTTTAAGAATCCTAGTGGGCAGGCTATACTTTTCCACAAATCCCCTTGATATGTATGAATGCGATGCACCAGTATCGAAAAGAACGAGTGCGGTAAATGACTTAACCAAAAACTTACCGATTACTGCATCGGGCTGATCTTCAACCTCCTCCACATTAACGTGGTTCACCTGTCCTCTATTGAAAGGGTTCGGCTTCTTCCCAGAGCTTCCATTGCCATTTCCATTCTGGCCTTCAGGACATTCATTGGCATAATGTCCGGTCTTGGAACACTTGAAACAGGTGACTTGACTCAGATCTCTCTTGGTTGGGGTCGATGGGGTGGTCCGGTTCTGGCCGTTGCTTCCTCCATTCCCATTACCATTCTTGTGGCCATTATGGTTGTGCGAACTACCTCCTCCATGGGTATGCTGAAACTGAAATCCCGGTTTAGGGGTAAAACGGGGCTTCTGCTGGGCTCCAGAGTTATACTTCCCCTGTCCATACTTCCTCTTACGGTTCTCAATCTGCTGTTGCTTTCCTTCAATCATGATGGCACGATCTACCAACTCCTGGTAGTTGTTGAAACTTGCTACCATCAATTTCATGCTTAGTTCATCATTTAATCCTTCTAGAAACTTCTCCTGCTTAGCTGCATCCGTAGCAACGTCATCTGGGGCATAACGTGCTAACTTGCTGAAATCGTCAATGTACTGGCCAACTGTCCTTCCTCCTTGGCGTAAGTTGCGAAACTCACGCTTCTTCATGGCCATAGCTCCTGCTGAAACATGGGCAGTGCGGAAAGCCTGCTGAAACTGATCCCATGTGACAGTGTCAACTGGGTAAGTGGCTGTGAAATTCTCCCACCATGCTGCCGCGGGTCCGTCAAGCTGGTGAGCGGCAAACTTCACTTTCTCACCATCCTGCAGTGGTCAACTCCCTTCCTATCTTGCGGAGCCAATCGTCTGCTACTATTGGCTCGGTGCTACTGGAAAACACCGGCGGATTTAGCCTAAGAAAACGGGCTAAGTGGTCAACAGGTGGTGGTGGTGGGTTGTTGTTGTTGTTCTGCTGGTTCTGGACTAACATCTGCATCAATTGATTCTGTTGCTGGATCAACTGAGTGAGCTCCGGTGGGAATCCATTGTCACGTCTCGGAGGCATCTGAGGGTTTAGAAAAGACGAGAATTAAGAATAGAGTGAGGTCTAAAGGGAAAACACTACCCCAATGCACATGAGCAAATGCACACAAAATCACTTCATTCAATCAAACAAGGGCTTACAAACGGTCTAAAACTATCGCAAAAGTGCTCGACTATAATGTTTACATGGGGGAATACTACTACTATATGGTGGTCATCTAGAAATTTGAACCGGTGGAAGACTCCATGATATCTGCTCCAGCTTCGTCTTCAAAGCCGGGTTCACTTGGATCTGAATCGGTGTCGTCGATGATGATGTAGTTGTCCGGACATGCGACGTACTCGTCTTTCTCTTTGGATGCTAACTTCCTCTTGAGTTCTTCAATCTCCTGCTTAAGATCGCCATTGTGTCTTGCTAGAGCTACGATCTCGTCCATGTAATCCTTGCGTGTAGACTTCAGTTCTCCTTCTAGCTCGATGATCCTTGCCTTCGCATTCTTCAACTCTATCATATCATTGCACATCTGGTTCTCGTGGCGTCGAATGTGCTGGTTTAACTCCTGGATGAATGATGCAATGGATCTATCCTTCTTGGTGCTGACTAACTCCCATTGTTCGTCTTGGCGTCCGCAAATCTGGTAGATACTGTCCTTGAGGTCTTCTTGATAAACTTCTCCAATGCGTCCTATGGTGATATGAGCTGCCATGCTCTTTCCCAGACTCCAGGTTGGTGCATTGAAAACACTATCTATAGGCTTCGTGATTGGCGCGAATGTCCTTCCCGGAACGTGAGCTTGAATCTTCCAGCGCTCCTCTTCAGGCAGAGTGGCGTTGAAGGTTCCCGTGAAGCTTGGTAATCCAATGTTCAGGTACTTGGTGACTTCCTTCAGGTGAAATCCAAATGGTGTGCCTTCATCCGGTTGAGCGTACTTAATCTTCGCGTTCGTCATCCTAATAGAGTAGAAAAGATGAGGAGTTAGAAAATGAGAAGAGAATGGTGATCTATGGCTTTAACTTAGTGGTCGTGTCCTACAGTCAGCGTGTGCTCTGATACCATCTCTATAGCGACCCGACCCGAATGGATCAAGTGCTCTGTGCTCAGGTGTCATCCCTGGATCAGTAATGCTGACACCACACAGTACATCGAAGGATTTATAGCAGAGTGGCAATCACACACTTATTACATCGTTGTCTCAAAAGAGAACTTATTACAATAAATATGGCTTAAGGCCATCTAGTGTCGATAATAGCGGAAGACTTGGAAGATAAATGGGTCCATCAACTCCAACGGCATCACTGAGTATAGAACCACGACCTAAAAGCACCTTACTCGTTGTCTGAAAAGTCTGCAACATGAGAAGTTGCAGCCCGAAAACGGGTCAGCACATGGAATATGCTGGCAATGTAACACATAGAGAGTAATGGAATGAAACAGCTATACTATATGCATATATGGCTGGTGGAAAGCTCTATGGTTACAGTTTTGCGTAAAGCCAATTTTTCCCTACTGCAACGGAATAAATTTATTTAACTATCATGGTAGTTGTTAAACACCGAGAATGATTGACAGCATTCCGATCCCAATTAAGTAACTAAAACCCAACAACATTAATTAGAAGTAACGTGATGAGATTCACATGATATTCAAGTACTAGATACTCAAGTTGTCCATAACCGGGGACACGGCTAATCATGATTAGTTTGTACACTCTGCAGAGGTTTGTGCACTTTTCCCCACAAGACTTGATCGCCTCCGTTTGGTTTCTCGCACTACAGGGTGTTTGAGAAGACGGATGACCAAGACACAGTCTTTCAGAAGCGCTAGCACCTTACATGTGGGTAGACCGGTACACCTACTTTCCCCTACATCTACTAGTCTACCTGTAAGAGTTTGCATGACTTAGTCTACTATGCCAGAGCCCATAATGGCTTGTGGCTGCACACGGAAGTTTCTAGCATGAAAGATCTTATGATCCCTTTGAGCCTGGGTGGTGGTCCGAAATAAAAATAGGCAAGTCTTGATAGACATTAGGTGCCTCAATCCACCCAGATGTGTGTTTAAGTTGCCACCTTAGATAAACCATTAAAATTATCAACTCACATCTGTCATGGATATCACTCACCCAATCCACGTCTACTAGCATAGCATGGCATAAATAGCAAGCGTAGAAGTAGCTCCCAAAGGTTTCATAATAAACAGGTAATAGGTACTACCTCATCTACTTCCCATCCCACAATTTAATTAGATCCTAATCATGCAATGTGAGAGGATTGATCTAATGCAATAAAACTGGGTTGTAGAAAAGGTATGATCAAAGTGTTACTTGCCTTGCTGATGATCCGCGAGACCTAGGGTTTCAAAGTAACAAGCGGCGCAATCCGGGTAGTCTATCGCAGACAAACAATAAGCACACAATAAGTACTCATCTAATGCACAGGTAAAACTCGAATGAGAGAACGAACCAGAAAGTTCAACTTAAGAACTCCGGTTGCAAAGAAAGAAAAAGCCGAACAAAGAAACGGAAAACAAACGGCGGAAGAAAACAACTCGGTTCTAGCAAGTTGAAACTAGGTCAAATTTTACCGTAGCAAAAACTTGTTTAAGTTGATTAGTCGGAACGGCGGTTTCGAAACGAAACTCCAGGCGCTTGAATCACCTGATTCCGACAAACGAGCGGGAAGAAAGACTAGAACGAAGATCGGATCTGAGATCGCGATCGCGGAATAAATCCGACGAAAAGAAAGAGACGAACGGTTAAACGAACGGGCGTCATTAACCGGGAAAAATCGGTGATCACGTTCATTGAGACGAACGGTCCGAAAGAAGAACGAAAACCGATCTAGGGTTTTCGGAAAAGAAACCTAAAAAGAAACGAAAAACCGATCTAGGGTTTCGGAAGAAAACCGAAACAAAAACCGGAGGAAAAAGAAAAGAAACAGAGAGAAAATGGAACGGTTCTTTTAGGAAAAACCGGACCGGGGAAGAAAAAGAGAGGCGCGACTACCTCGAGAGGCGGGCTCCGGGCGGCTGCTAAGGGCGGCGGCGGCGGCTAAGGCTGCGGCTTGGGGCTGCGCGCTGCTGCTTGTTGCGGCTTAGGAGGAGAGGGGGCTTGGGGTTTTGATGTGAGGAGAGGGGGGGGGGGTGTTGGTATTTATATAGGAGGGGGGGGCTAGAGACTTGGGGAAGGGGCAAGGGGCAAGGGCGGCGGCGGCCTGGAGTCCTTCCAGGACTCGGGCGAGGCTGGCGGCTGGCGCTGGCGCGCAGGGCGGCTGGGCCCTTGGCCCAGGCGGGGCGCTGCTCCTTTTTTTTAAATCGGTTACGCTAACAAAAGAAAGAAAATCTAAACGAGCTCCAAAATTCCTAAATTAAATTTTCCCCGACTCCTAAAAATGAGCCGAACAAAATGAACTTTACTCCGGACCTAGAATGCAATTTTTGAAAACACGCATTTTTCCCTATCCAAATAAAAAGCAACAAAACTCCGGCAAAACCAAAATTTGATTTATTCATTAAACCTTCATTTTTCCTAAATTTGGGAAAGTCATATTATTCCCTCTCTTATATTTTTGATATTGGAAAAATTATTGAAGATGAAATAAATAAATCAAATGATCCTTTTTTCAAATTCGAGAAAACTCTCAAATATGAAAATAACGAAATCTCCAACTCTCTCTGAAGGTCCTTGAGTTGCGTGAAATTTCTAGGATCAACCAAAATGCAAGAAAAATATGTTATGCATGATGATCTAGTGTATAACATTCCAAATTGCAAATTTGGGATGTTACACCTGTAGAGCATCTTTATAATCACACAGTTACATTTTGATGTTTGATAGCACACAAGGTATTCCTCCGGTATTCGGGAGTTGCATAATCTCATAGTCGAAGGAATATGTATTTGACATGAACAAAGCAATATCAATAAAACTTAACGATCGTTATGCTAAGCTAACGGATGGGTCTTGTCCATCACATCATTCTCCTAATGATGTGATCCCATTCATCAAATGACAACACATGTCTATGGTTAGGAAACTTAACCATCTTTGATCAATGTGCTAGTCTAGTAGAGGCTTACTAGGGACACTGTGTTTTGTCTATGAATCCACACATGTATCAAGTTTCCGGTTAATATAATTCTAGCATGAATAATAAACATTTATGATGATATAAGGAAATATAAATAACAACTTTATTATTGCCTCTAGGGCATATTTCCTTCAAAAATTTATGGTGATTTTTTATGGACCATAAGAAGCCCCCGAAGCAAAGGAGTTGGGCTAGAAGAGCCACGAGGCCTCCACAAGGGTGGAGGGCGCCCCCTACCCCCTGGGAGCGCCCCCTACCCCCTGGGAGCGCCCCCGGTCTTGTGGACTCCACGTGGCCCCCCTGACTTGTTCCCGACGCCACCAGCTCTTATAAATCCCAAAAACTCAAGAACAGAACCTAGATCGGGAGTTCCGCCATCGCAAGCCTCTATAGCCACGAAAAACCAATCTGGAGCCTGTTTCGGCACCCTGCTGGAGGGGAAACCATCACCGATGGCCATCTTCATCATCCCGCCGGTCTCCATGACGAGGAGGGAGTAGTTCACCCTCGGGGATGAGGGTATGTACCAGTAGTTATGTGTTTGATCTCTCTCTCTCTCCCTCTCTCGTGTTCTTGATTTGGAACGATCTTGATGTACTGCGAGCTTTTTTATTATAGTTGGATCTTATGGTGTTCTTCCCCCTCTACCTCTTGTGATGAATTGAGTCTTGCTCTTTGAGGTTCAGTTATGTTGGATTGAGTATTGGATTTGAGAACACTTGATGTATGTCTTGCGATGGAATATCTGTGGTGAAAATGGGATGTTCTATTGATTCACTAGATGTATGTTTTGGCACTCAACTAGAGTCAATAATATAGATTACATTGTAATGATTCTAACACCCATAGTTCACATCGCCACGTGACCAACACCCAAAGGGTTCACTAGAGTCAATAATCTAGTTCAGATTGCTATGTGATTAACACCCAAAGAGTACTAAGGTGTGATCATGTTTTGCTTGTGAGAGAGGTTTAGTCAACGGGTCTGTCACATTCAGATCCGTATGTATTTTGCAAATTTCTTTGTCTACAATGCTCTACATGGAGCTACTCTAGCTAATTTCTCCCACTTTCAATATGTATCCAGATTGAGACTCAGAGTCATCTAGATCGGTGTAAAAGCTTGCATCGACGTAACTCTTTACGACGAACTCTTTATCACCTCCATAACCGAGAAATATTTCCTTAGTCCTCCTAGGTAACTAAGGATAACTTTGATCGTTGTCCAGTGATCCACTCCTGGATCACTATCGTACCCCCTTTGCCAAACTCATGGCAAGGTATACAATAGGTCTGGTACACAACGCAACATACTTTATAGAACCTATGGCCGAGGCATAGGGAATGACTTTCATTCTCTTTCTATTTTCGGCCGTGGTCGGGTTTTGAGTCTTACTCAACTTCACACCTTGTAACACAGGCAAGAACTCTTTCTTTGACTGATCCATTTTGAACTTCTTCAAAACTTTATCAAGGTATGTGCTTTGTGAAAGTCCTATTAAGCATCTCGATCTATCCCTATAGATCTTGATGCTTAATATGTAAGCAGCTTCACCGAGGTCTTTCATTGAAAAACTTTTATTCAAGTATCCTTTTATGCTATCCAGAATTTCTATATCATTTCCAATCAACAATATGTCATCCACATATAATATTAGACATGCTACAGAGCTCCCACTCACTTTCTGGTAAATACAGGCTTCTCCGAAAGTCTGTATAAAACCATATGCTTTGATCACCTCATCAAAGCGTATATTCCAACTGCGAGATGCTCACACCAGTCCATAGATGGATCGATGGAGCTTGCACACTTTGTTAGAACCTTTAGGATGAAAAAAAAATTGGTTGCATCATATACAACTCTTCTTTAAGAAATCCATTAAGGAATGCAGTTTTGACATCCATTTGCCAGATTTCATAAAATGCGGCAATTGCTAACATGATTCGGACAAACTAAAGCATCATTACGAGTGAGGAAATCTCATCGTAGTCAACACCTTGAACTTGTCGAAAAACTTTTGCGACAAGTCGACCTTTGTAGATAGTAACACTACTATCAGTGTTTGTCTTCCTCTTGAAGATCCATTTATTTCTCAATGGCTTGCCGATCATCGGGCAAGTCAACCAAAGTCCACACTTTGTTCTCATACATGGATCCTATCTCAGATTTCATGGCCTCAAGCCATTTATCAGAATCTGGGCTCATCATTGCTTCCTCATAGTTCATAGGTTCGTCATGGTCTAGTAACATGACTTCCAGAACAGGATTATTGTACCACTCAGGTGCGGAATGTGCTCTGGTTGACCTACCAGGTTCGGTAGTAACTTGATCTGAAGTTTTATGATCATTATCATTAACTTCCTCTCTAGTTGGTGTAGGCATCACTAGAACTAATTTCTGTGATGAGCTACTTTCCAATTCGAGAGAAGGTACAATTACCTCATCAAGTTCTACTTTCCTCCCACTCACTTCATTCGAGAGAAACTCCTTCTCTAGAGATGATCCATTCTTAGCAACAAAGATCTTGCCTTCGGATCTGTGATATAAGGTGTACCCAACAGTTTTTTTGGGTATCCTACGAAGACACACTTTTCCGATTTGGGTTCGAGCTTATCAGGTTGAAGCTCCGATCATCACGTGAGATGGAGTAGTTTTCAATGGTGAACCTCTTTATGTTGATCATATCTACTATATGATTCACGTTCAACGTTTCGGTCTCCAGTGTTCCGAGGCCATGTCTGTACATGCCAGGCTCGTCAAGTTTAACCAGAGTATTCCGCATGTGCAAAACTGTCTTGCACCCATTGTATGTGAACGTAGATCTTATCACACCCAATCATCACGTGGTGTCTCAGCACGATGAACTGTCGCAACGGTGCATACTCAGGGAGAACACTTATACCTTGAAATTTTAGTGAGGGATCATCTTATAATGCTACATCCGTACTAAGAAAAATAAGATGCATAAAAGATGAACATCACATGCAATCAAAATATGTGACATGATATGGCCATCATCATCTTGTGCCTTTGATCTCCATATCCAAAGCACCGTCATGATTTCCATCATCACTGGCTTGACACCTTGATCTCCATTGTAGCGTCGTTGTCGTCTCGCCAATTATTGCTTCTACAACTATTGCTAACACATAGTGATAAAGTAAAGCAATTACATGGCGATTGCGTTTCATACAATAAAGCGACAACCATAAGGCTATAACCAGTTGCTGATAACTTTTACAAAACATGATCATCTCATAAAATAACGTATATCACATCATGTCTTGACCATATCACATCACAACATGCACTGCAAAAACAAGTTGGACGCCCTCTACTTTGTTGTTGCAAGTTTTACGTGGCTGCTACGGGCTTCTAGTAAGAACCATTCTTACCTACGCATCAAAACCACAATGGTGTTTCACCAAGTTTGTTGTTTTAACCTTAAACAAGGACCGGCCGTAGTCAAATTTGATTCAACTAAAGTTAGAGAAACAGACACCCGCCAGCCACCTTTATGCAAAACTAGTTGCATGTCTGTCGATGGAACCGGTCTCATGAACGTGGTCATGTAAGGTTGGTCCGAGCCATTTCATCCAACAATACTGTCCAATCAAAATAAGACGTTGGTGGTAAGCAGTATGACCATCACCGCCCACAACTCTTTGTGTTCTACTCATGAATATCATCTACGCATAGACCTAGCTCGGATGCCACTATTGGGGAACGTAGCATGCAATTTCAACATTTTCCTATGCTCACGCAAGATCTATCTAGGAGATGCACAACAACAAGAGGGGGAGAGTATGTCCATGCTACCTCTTGAGCATGCGTTGGTTTTCCCTTGATGAGGAAAGGGTGATGCAGCAAAGCAACATAAGTATTTCCCTCAGTTTTTGGGAACCAAGGTATCAATCCAGTAGGAGACTACACACAAGTCACCTAGTGCCTGCACAAACAAACAAGAACCTCGCAACCAACGCGATAAAGGGGTTGTCAATCCCTTCACGGTCACTTACGAAAGTGAGATCTGATAGAGATAATAAGATAAATATTTTTGGTATTTTTGTTGTATAGATTGAAAAGTAATAAATAGTAAACTAGAATTGTAGACTGGAAATTTATATAATGTAAAGTAGACCCAGGGGCCATAGGTTTCACTAGTGGTTTCTCTCAAGATAGCATATATTATGGTGGGTGAACAAATTACTGCCGAGCAATTGATAGAAAAGCGCATAGTTATGAGAATATCTAGGCATGATCATGAACATAGGCATCACGTCTGTGTCAAGTAGACCGAAACGATTCTGCATCTACTACTATTACTCCACACATCGACTGCTATCCAGCATGCATCTAGAGTATTAAGTTCATAAGAACAAAGTAACGCATTAGGCAAGATGACATGATGTAGAGGGATAAACTCAAGCAATATGATATAAACCCCATATTTTTATCCTCGATGGCAACAATGCAATACGTGCCTTGCTGCCCCTGCTGTCACTGGGAAAGGACACCGCAAGATTGAACCAAAAGCTAAGCACTTCTCCCATTGCAAGAAAGATCAATCTAGTAGGCCAAACCAAACTGATAATTCGAAGAGACTTGCAAAGATATCAAATCATGCATATAAGAATTCGGAGAAGAATCAAATATTGTTCATAGATAATCTTAATCATAAACCCACAATAGATCGGATCTCGGCAAAGACACCGCAAAAAGAATTACATCGAATAGATCTCCAAGAACATCGAGGAGAACTTTGTATTGAGATCCAAAGAGAGAGAAGAAGCCATCTAGCTAATAACTATGGACCCGAAGGTCTGTGGTAAACTACTCACACATCATCGGAGAGGCTATGGTGTTGATGTAGAAGCCCTCCGTGATCGAATCCCCCTCCGGTAGATCGCCAGAAAAGGTCCCCAGATGGGATCTCACGGGTACAGAAGGTTGCGGTGGTGAAAAAGTGGTTTCGTGGCTCCCCTGGATGTTTTCAGGGTATAAGAGTATATATGGGCGAAAGAAGTAGGTCGGTGGAGCTGCGAGGGGAGGGTGGGGGCGCGCCGCCCTACCTCATGGCCTCCTCGTTGCTTCCTTGACGTCCACTCCAAGTCTCCTGGATTGCGTTTGTTCCAAAAAAGATCCTCGCGAAGGTTTCATTCCGTTTGATATTCCTTTTCTACGAAACACTGAAATAGGCAAAAAACATTAATTTGCACTGGGCTTTCGGCTAATAGGTTAGTCCCAAAAATAATATAAAAGTGTATAATAAAGCCCATAAACATTCAAAACAGATAATATAATGGCATGGAACAATCAAAAATTATAGATACGTTGGAGACGTATCAAGCATCCCCAAGCTTAATTCCTACTCGTCCTCGAGTAGGTAAATGATAAAAACAGAATTTTTGATGTGGAATGCTACCTAACATAATTTTCAATGCATTTCTCTTTGTTGCGGCATGAATGTTTAGATCCGAAAGATTCTAGACAGAAGTTTAATATTGACATAAAAATAATAATACTTCAAGAAATGCTAACCAAGCAATCATGTCTTATCAAAATAACATAGCCAAAGAAAGTTTTTCCCTACAAAATCATATAGTTTGGCCATGCTTCATTTTCGTCACACAAAATGCTCCCATCATGCACAACCCCGATGACAAGCTAAGCAATTGTTTCATACTTTAGTCTTTTCAAACTCTTTCAACTTTCATGCAATATATGAGCGCGAGCCATGGATATAGCACTATGGGTGGAATAGAATATGATGATGGAGGTTGTGTGAGAAGACAAAAAGGGAGAAAGTCTCACATTTACGCGGCTAATCAACGGGCTATGGAGATGCCCATCAATTGATGTCAATGCAAGAAGTAGGGATTGCCATGCAATGAATGCACTAGAGCTATGAATATATGAAAGCTCAACAAAAGTAACTAAGTGGGTGTGCATCCAACTTGCTTGCTCACGAAGACCTAGGGCATTTGAGGAAGCCCATTGTTGGAATATACAAGCCAAGTTCTATAATGAAAAATTCTCACTAGTATATTAAAGTGACAACATAAGAGACTATCTATCATGAAGATCATGGTGCTACTTTGAAGCACATGTGTGAAAAAAGGATAGTAACATTGCCCCTTCTCTCTTTTTCTCTCAAATTTTTCCTTTTTTTGGGGCCTCTTTTTATGGCCTTTCTCTTTTTTAAAAAACTTTCCTCACATGGGACAATGCTCTAATAATGAAAATCATCACACTTTTATTTACTTTACAACTCAAGAATTACAACTCGATACTTAGAACAAAATATGACTCTATGTGAATGCCTCCGGCGATGTACCGGGATATGCAACAAATCAAGAGTGACATGTATGAAAGAATTATGAAGGTGGCTTTGCCACAAGTACGATGTCAACTACATGATCATGCAAGGCAATATGACAATGATGGAGCGTGTCATAATAAACTGAACGGTGGAAAGTTGCATGGCAATATATCTCAGAATGGCAATGGAAATGCCATAATAGGTAGGTATGGTGGCTGTTTTGAGGAAGATATAAGGAGACTTATGTGTGATAGAGCGTATCATATCACGGGGTTTGGATGCACCGGAGAAGTTTGCACCAACTCTCGAGGTGAGAAAGGGCAATGCACGGTACCGAAGAGGCCAGCAATGATGGAAGGGTGAGAGTGTGTATAATCCATGGTCTCAACATTAGTCATAAAGAGCTCATATACTTATTGCAAAATCTACAAGTCATCAAAACCAAGCACTACGCGCATGCTCCTAGGAAAAGACCATCGCTCGTCCCTGACCACCACTCATAAGGAAAGCAATCAAAGAACGCCTCATGCTTTAAATTTGTCACACAACGATTACCATACGTGCATGCTACGGGACTTGCCAACTTCAACACAAGTATTTCTCAATTTCATAATTACTCAACTAGCACGACTCTAATATTACCACATTTATATCTCAAAACAACTATCAAGAATCAAACTTCTCATAACATTTAATGCAATCTATATGAAAGTTTTTATTATACCCATCCCGGATGTCTATCATATTAGGACTAATTTCATAACCAAAGAAAATTGCCATGTTGTTCTAAAAGACTCTCAAAATAATATAAGTGAAGCATGAGAGATCAATAATTTCTATAAAATAAAACTACCACCGTGCTCTAAAAAGATATAAGCGAAGCACTAGATCAAAATTATCTAGCTCGAAAGATATAAGTGAAGCACATAGAGTATTCTAATAAATTCTGATTCATGTGTGTCTATCCCAAAGGGTGTGTACAGCAAGGATGATTGTGGTAAACAAAAAAGCAAAGACTCAAATCACACAAGATGCTCCAAGCAAAACACATATCATGTGGTGAATAAAAATATAGCCTCAAGTAAAGTTACCGATAGATGAAGACGAAAGAGGGGATGCCTTCCGGGGCATCCCCAAGCTTAGGCTTTTGGTTGTCCTTGAATTTTACCTAGGGGTGCCTTGGGCATCCCCAAGCTTAGGCTCTTGCCACTCCTTGTTCCAAAATCCATCAAATCTTTACCCAAAAACTTGAGAACTTCACAACACAAAACTCAAAATAGAAAATCTCGTGAGCTCCGTTAGTATAAGAAAACAAACTACCACTTTAAGGTACTGTAATAAACTCATTATTTATTTATATTGGTGTTAAACCTACTGTATTCCAACTTCTCTATGGTTCATACCCCCAATACTAGCCATAGATTCATCAAAATAAGCAAACACCGCACGAAAAACAGATTCTGTCAAAAACAAAACAGTCTGTAGTAATTTGTAGGTTTCGAATAATTTTGTTACTCCAAAAATCCTGAGAAAATTAGGACATACTAAATAATTTTATATTGATCTACTGCAGTTGGAGTCAGTATTTTATCGCTCTCTGGTTAAAAATGAAAATTATTCTCGTGAGCGCGTATTTTTTGTTTTTTTCAGCAAGATCAAATAACAATCACCCAAGAAGATCCTAAAGGCTTTACTTGGCACAAACACTAATTAAAATATAAAAAACACAATCATAACAGAGGATAGATGATTTATTTATTACTAAACAGGAATAGAGAGCAAGGAACAAAAATAAAATTGGGCTGCCTCCCAACAAGTGCTATCGTTTAACGCCCCTAGCTAGGCATTGATAATTTCAATGATGCTCACATGAAAGACAAGAATTGAGGCACAAAGAGAGCATCATGAAACACGTGACAAACACATCCAAGTCTAACATACTTTCTATGCATAGGCATCTTATAGGCAAACTAATTATCACAGCAAGCAAAAACTAGCATATGCAAGGAAGCGGAAAGAAACAATAGCAATCTCAACATAACGAGAGGTAATTTAGTAACATAAAAATTTGTACAATCATATTTTACTCTCTCATAATAATTAAATGTGGGATCATAAGAAAATTCAACAAAATAGCTATCACATAAAATATTTTCAACACGATCCACATGCATGCAAAGTTGACACTCTTCCAAAATAGTGGGATTACATTAACTAAAGTCATGACCTCTCCAAACCCACTTTTCTCAAAGATTTCATAAGATTGAACATTTTTCAAATATGTGGGATCTAAAGTTGACACTCTTCCAAACTCACTTTCAATAATATTGCAAACACTATTATCAATCTCATATTCATCATGGGGCTTAAATAAATTTTCAAGATCATAGGAAGAGTCACCCCAATCATGATCATTGCAACAAGTAGAGGACATACCAAAACTAGCATCCCCAAGCTTAGGGTTTTGCATATTATTAGCACAATTTACATAAAAAATTATAATAAAATAATTGCAATCATGCTTTTTATTCAAAGATCTATCGTTAATCGCTTCATAAAGTAATTCATCACACTTTTCAGAATCACGAATTTCAAGCAAAACCTCATAAAGATAATCTAGTCCAGTCAACTCACTAGCAATAGGTTCATCATAATTGGATCTCTTAAAGAGATTACCAAGTGGATGAGGATCCATAATTTTTTAGCAGGCGAAGATGCAAGCAAAAAGAAGGTACATGGTAACACAAGCAAACAAAATATCGAACGGAAGAAGGGCGAAGAAAAGGCAAAGGTGAAGTGGGGGAGAGGAAAACGAGAGACGAATGGCAAATAATGTATTGCGAGGGAGAAGAGTTTATGATGGGTACTTGGTATGTCTTGACTTGAGCGCAGATCTCCCCGGCAACGGCACCAGAAATGGCTAGTTGTCGGGAGATCAAATCTTGACTTGACTTGGTGCAAATCTCCCCGGCAACGGCGCCAGAAATCCTTCTTGCTACCTCTTGAGCATGCGTTGGTTTTCCCTTGACGAGGAAAGGGTGATGCATCAAAGCAGCGTAAGTATTTCCCTTAGGTTTTGAGAACCAAGGTATCAATCCAGTAGGAGACTAGACGCAAGTCACCTAGTACCTGCACAAACAAACAAGAACCTCGCAACCAACGTGATAAAGGGGTTTTCAATCCCTTCACGGTCCTTACGAAAGTGAGATCTGATAGAGATAATAAGATAAACATTTTTGGTATTTTTGTTGTATAGATTGAAAAGTAAAGATTGCAAAGTAAATAGTAAACTAGAATTGTAGATCGGAAACTTATATGACGTAAAGTAGACCCAGGGGCCATAGGTTTCACTAGTGGCTTCTCTCAAGATAGCATATGTTACGGTGGGTGAACAAATTACTGCCGAGCAATTGATAGAAAAGCGCATAGTTATGAGAATATCTAGGCATGATCATGAACATAGACATCTCGTCCGTGTCAAGTAGACCGAAACGATTCTGCATCTAATACTATTACTCCACACATCGACCGCTATCCAGCATGCATCTAGAGTATTAAGTTCATAAGAATAGAGTAACGCATTAGGCAAGATGACATGATGTAGAGGGATAAACTCAAGCAATATGATATAAAACCCATCTTTATATCCTCGATGGAAACAGTACAATACGTGCCTTGCTGCCCCTGCTGTCACTTGGAAAGGACACCGCAAGATTGAACCCAAAGCTAAGCACTTCTCCCATTGCAAGAAAGATCAATCTAGTAGGCCAAACCAAACTGATAATTCAAAGAGACTTGCAAAGATATCAAATCATGCATATAAGAATACAGAGAAGAATCAAATATTGTTTATAGATAATCTTAATCTTAAACCCACAATTCATCAGATCTCGGCAAACACACTGCAAAAAGAATTACATCGAATAGATCTCCAAGAACATCGAGGAGAACTTTGTATTGAGATCCAAAGAGAGAGAAGAAGCCATCTAGCTAATAACTATGGACCCGAAGGTCTGTGGTAAACTACTCACACATCATCGGAGAGGCTATGGTGTTGATGTAGAAGCCCTCCGTGATCGAATCCCCCTCCGACAGATCGCCGGAAAAGGTCCCCAGATGGGATCTCACGGGTACAGAAGGTTGCGGCGGTGGAAAAGTGGTTTCGTGGCTCCCATTGATGTTTTTAGGGTATAAGAGTATATATAGGAGAAAGAAGTAGGTCGGTGGAGCTACGAGGGGCCCATGAGGGTGGGGGGCGCGCCTGGCCCCCCTGGGCGCGCCACCCTACCTCATGGCCTCCTCACTGCTTCCTTGATGTCCACTCCAAGTCTCCTGGATTGCGTTTGTTCCAAAAAAGATCCTCGCGAAGTTTTCATTCCGTTTGATATTCCTTTTCTGCGAAACACTAAAATAGGAAAAAAACCAACATTTTGCACTGGGCTTTCTGTTAATAGGTTAGTCCCAAAAATAATATAAAAGTGTATAATAAAGCCCATAAACATCCAAAACAGATAATATAATGGCATGGAACAATCAAAAACTATAGATACGTTGGAGACGTATCAGTCCATGTACCCTCGTAGATCGAAAGCAGAAGCGTTTGACAACGCGGTTGATGTAGTCAAACTTCTTGTCGTTCTGACCGATCAAGCACCGAACGTACGACACCTCCGAGTTCTGCACACGTTCAGCTCGATGACGTCCCTCGAACTCTTGATCCAGCAAAGTGTCGACGGAGAGTTCCATTAGCACGATGACGTGGTGGCGGTGATGGTGAAGTGATCCGTGCAGGGCTTCGCCTAAGCACCACGTGAATATGACCGGAGGCGTAAACTGTGGAGGGGGGCGCCGCACATGGCCTGGAACAATTGATGTCTGTTGTAGGCGCCCCCTCCCCATGTATATAAAGGAGGGAGGGGGAGGAGGCCGGCCCTAGGCGCTCCCAAGTAGGAGGAATCCTAATCTCGTTCTATGCCAACTCAACAAACACCATCGGAGACACCTGTATAGCATCTTTATAGTCACCCAGTTACGTTGTTCCTCCGATATTCGGGAGTTGCATGATCTCATAGTCATAGGAACATGTATAAGTTATGGATAAAGCAATAGCAACAAACTAAACGATCATCGTGCTAAGCTAACGGATGGGTCAAGTCAATGATGTGATCCCGTTAATCAAATGATAACTCATGTCCATGGTTAGGAAACATAACCATCATTGATTCAACGAGCTAGTGAAGTAGAGGCATACTACTGACATTCCGTTTGTCTATGTATTCACACATGTACTAAGTTTCCGGTTAATACAATTCTAGCATGAATAATAAACATTTATCATGATATAAGGAAATATAAATAACAACTTTATTATTGCCTCTAGGGCATATTTCCTTCAAAAATTTATGGCGATTTTTTATGGACCAGAAGAAGCCCCCAAAGCAAAGGAGTTGGCCCAGAAGAGCCACGAGGCCCCCACAAGGGTGGAGGGTGCCCCTACCCCCCTGGGGCGCCCTCCGGTCTTGTGGTCTCCTCGTGGCCCCCCCGACTTGTTCTCGACGCCAACAACTCCTATAAAACCCAAGAACCCAAGAATGGAACCTAGATCGGAAGTTCCGCCGCCGCAAGCCTCTATAGCCACGAAAAACCAATCGGGAGCCCGTTCCGGCACCCTGCCGGAGGGGGAAACCATCACCGATGGCCATCTTCATCATACCGGCGGTCTCCATGACGAGGAGGGAGTAGTTCACCCTCAGGGCTGAGGGTATGTTCCAGTAGCTATGTGTTTGATCTCTCTCTCTCTCTCTGTGTTCTTGATTTGGCACGATCTTGATGTACCGCGAGCTTTGTTATTATAGTTGGATCTTATGGTGTTCTTCCCCCTCTACCTTCTTGTGATGAATTGAGTCTTGCTCTTTGAGGTTCCCTTATGTTGGATTGAGTATTGGATTTGAGAACACTTGATGTATGTCTTGCGATGGAATATCTGTGCTGACAATGGGATGTTCTATTGATTGACTTGATGTATGTTTTGGCACTCAACTTGCAGATTCCCGTGATGACATTGGGGTAATCTATGCATAGGGGTTGATGCACGTTTTCGTCCTACGTTCTCCGATAGAAACTTTGGAGTGATTCTTTGTTGCATGTCGAGGGATTGTTATATGATCCAATTATGCTATCATTGTTGAGAGAACTTGCACTTGTGAGTAGTGAATGTATGAACCCTAGGCCTTGTTTTCAAGCATTGCAATATCGTTTTTGCTCACTTTTGTTACTAGTTACCTTGCTGTTTTTATATTTTTAGATTAACAAAACCTATATCTACCATCCATATTACACTTGTATCACCATCTTTGCGCCGAACTAGTGCACCTATACAATTTACCATTGTATTGGGTGTGTTGAGGACACAAGAGACTCTTTGTTATTTGGTTGCAGGGTTGTTTGAGAGAGACCATATTCATCCTACGCCTCCCACGGATTGATAAACCTTAGGTCATCCACTTGAGGGAAATTTGCTACCGTCCTACAAAACTCTGCACTTGGAGGCCGAACAACGTCTACAAGAAGAAGGTTGCGTAGTAGACACCAAGCTCTTTTCTGGAGTCGTTGCCGGGGAGGCTAGGTAAGCGGCACTCACACCCCGTCAACTAAGCTCTTTTCTGGCGCTGTTGCCAGGGAGGTTAGTGCTTGAAGGTATATCTTTAGATCTTGCAATCGAATCTTTTAGTTTCTTGTTTTATCACTAGTTTAGTTAATAAAAGAAAACTAAAAAAATGGAATTGAGGTTGCCTCATATGCTTCATCTTTTTAATGTCTTTTGTGAAAATAAGGATTCTGATAATTATGCTCAATTGCTAGAGGAAGAATGCAATAAAATGTTTGACATACAATCTTTGAATGATGAGCATGATTGCAATGTTGTTAGTATGAATTCTTTGAATATCCATAGTACTAATGATGATTGCACTAGTCATGATAAAAATGTTTCTTATAAGCTGATACGTCTCCAACGTATCTATAATTTTTGATTGTTCCATGGTGTTATATTATCAATCTTGGATGTTTTATAATCATTTTATAGCCATCTTATATCATTTTTGGTACTAACCTATTGACATAGTGCCAAGTGCTAGTTGCTGTTTTTTTCATGTTTTTTACATTGCAGAAAATCAATATCAGACGGAGCCCAAATGCCCCGAAACTTCACAGAGAATTTTTATGGTCCAGAAGGAACACAATGGGCCCTGGCTGCGCCTGGGGGGGGTGTCTCAAGGGGGGCACAACCCACCAGGGCGTGCCAGGAGGCCCAGGTGCGCCCTGGTGGGTTGTGCCCACCTCGGGTGCCCCCCCGGACCGCCTCTTTTGCTCTATAAATACCCCAATATTCCAGAAACCCTACGGGAGTCGATGAAATATTCATCCAGCTGCCGCACAGTCCAGAACCACCAGATCCAATCTAGACACCATCTTGGATGGGGTTCACCACCTCCATTGGTGCCTCTCCGATGATGCATGAGTAGTTCTTTGTAGACCTTCGTGTTCGTAGTTAGTAGCTAGATGGCTTCGTCTCTCTCTCTTTCTCTCTTGATTCTCAATACAATGGTATCTTAGAGATCCATATGATGTAACTCTTTTGAAGTGTGTTTGTTGGGATCTGATGAACTTTGAGTTTATGATTAGTCATATCTTTTTATATCCTTGAAAGTATTTGAGTTTCTTTGATCTCTTTTATGCATGATTGCTTATAGCCTCATATTTCTTCTTCGGTATTTGGGTTTTGTTTGGCCAACTTGATCTATTTATCTTGCAATGGGAAGACGTGCTTTGTAGTGGGTTTGATCTTACTATGCTTGATCCTAGTGACAGAAAGGGAACCGACACATATGTATAGTTGCTACAAAGGATAAAACGATGGGGTCTATCTCTACATAGATAGATCTTGTCTACATCATGTCATTGTTCTTATTGCATTACTCCATTTCTCCATGAACTTAATACACTAGATGCATGCTGGATAGCGGTTGGTGTGTGGAGTAATAGTAGTAGATGCAGGCAGGAGTCGGTCTGCTAATCTTGGACGTGATGCCTATATAATGATCATGGCCAAGATATTATCATGAGTATTTGAAGTTCTATCAATTGCCCAACAATAATTTGTTTACCCACAGTTTGCTATTTTCTCGAGAGAAGCCACTAGTGAAACCTACGCCCCCAGGTCTCTTCCTCATATTATTTGCCGTTGCGATCTATTTTCGTTTGCTTTTATTTTCAGATCTATTAATCCAAAAACCTAAAAATACTTTGCTGCAATTTATTCTTATTTATTTGTTTGGCATTCGATCTATCAATCTACTACAAATTTACCTCACGTCCATTTGCCTATCTTGAGGCACCGTACCCCGGAAGGGATTGACAACCCCTTTAACACGTCGGGTTGCGAGAAGTTGTTATTTGTGTGCAGGTGTTGTTTACGTTGTGTTGCTTGGTTCTCCTACTAGTTCGATAACCTCGGTTTCATATCTGAGGGAAATACCTACCGCTGCTGTGCTGCATCATCCCTTCCTCTTTAGGGAAATACCGACGTAGCTTCAAGCGACATCATAAGCATGTCAATTTTTGTGGAGTGCATAGAGTTTGCTGTTACATAGCAAATAGGGTAGATAGATTTTGCAAGAGGCATACGTATTTAGAAACTAAATGATTTCAAGAGAGGCTAGATGTTTGTGCTGAAAAATTTAACTTTTCTCGCCATCCTTGTGAACTTTGCAATGAACATGGTCATTTAAATCTCCAATGCAAATTGTTTCATGATCGAATTGTGTCCAGAAGTTGTGATGACTTGATTTCCCTTGAGCATCATAATGAACTTAGTTTGCTTTTGGGATATGAAGAAATGAAATGTATAACTAAGTGTATTCCAGAATATAACCTTAAGAGATTTCTTGATTTTGATCTAGAGGAAATTTATATGTATTGTGCAGTAAATTGCATTGAGAATCCTTATATTGCCAATTACTTAAAGACAAGAAAACAAATAGAAGATGAAGAGAATACTAATGAAGGGGAACAGGTTTCCCAATATCCTCCTATTTTTTCTTATGATAAATCAGGTAACGAGGAGGAGCTTTTTATTCAACCAATATCAGCAATAAGGAGCTCCAAAAGGTTGATTAAACCTACACATGACATGAAGAAGAAAAAGAAAAGATGGAGAAGCAAAGGTAAAAAGGTATCTCTCCCAAATGATGTTGCTCCTATTATTGTTATGCCTGTTACTCATTGTGATGATTATGATTGGGAAAGTAATGATACTTGTTATAATCATGAGAATATTTTTGGCACCAACTTAGAAAATTGTGATGATAATAATTGCTATATTATTGGTGCTATCCATACTATTAATGATGAGAGTGATTATGCTTATGATATGCAAAGGCCCAAGCTTGGGGATGCTATGTTTGATGAGAATGACATGTTTGAGAATTTGTTTGCTGCAATTAATGTTTATCCCAAGCATGGGGATGCTATGTTTAATGAAGATGATATTTTTAGTCCCCCAAGTTTCGATGTGCAAATTTATTATGATAGCATGCCTCCTAGTTATGATGATTATTGTGATGACACTTATGTTATAAAAAGTAGTGATGATTATATTTATAAAGCTTGTCATAATTATGATTACCATTTTTCTGAACATTATTCTCTTAATGTGGAAACAATTTATAGTATTCATGTTTCTTATGATACTCCCACTATTCCGAATGAGAAGAGTTTTGCTCATGTGGAGGGTAGTAAAATTTCTATGCTTTTGGATCATGGAAGTAATGCTTTATGTGATGGTTACATTGTTGAATTCATTCATGATGCCACTGAAAATTATTATGAGAGAGGAACATATGCTTTTACATATCTCAATAATATCAAGTTTCCTCTCTATGTGTTGAAAGTTTTGAAGTTATGCTTGTTTTACCTTCCTATGCTAGTTGATTCTTGCTCCCATAAGTTGTTTGATCAAAAAATCCCTATGCATAGGAAGATGGTTAGACTTAAATGTGCTAGTCATATTCTTCATGATGCTCCCATTATGTTTCAATTCCTATCTTTTATGTGAGCATCATTGAAATCATCATGCCTAGCTAGAAAGGCATTAAAGAAAAGCGCTTGTTGGGAGATGATACGTCTCCAACGTATCTATAATTTTTGATTGCTCCACGCTATATTATCTACTGTTTTGGACATTATTGGGCTTTATTATCCACTTTTATATTATTTTTGGGACTAACCTATTAACCGGAGGCCCAGCCCAGAATTGCTGTTTTTTTTCCTGTTTTAGGGTTTCGAAGAAAAGGAATATCAAACGGAGTCCAAACGGAATGAAACCTTCGGGAACGTGATTTTCTCAATGAATAGGACCAGAGAGACTTGGACCCTACATCAAGAAAAGAAACAGGAGGCCACGAGGTAGGGGGGCACGCCCAGCCCCACCAGGCGCGCCCTCCACCCTCGTGGGCCCCCTGTTGCTCCACCGACGTACTCCTTCCTCCTATATATATCCATGTACCCCCAAACAATCAGATACAGATCCAAAAACCTAATTCCACCGCCGCAACTTTCTGTATCCACGAGATCCCATCTTGGGGCCTGTTCCGGAGCTCCGCCGGAGGGGGCATCGATTACGAAGGGCTTCTACATCAACACCATAGCCCCTCCGATGAAGTGTACGTAGTTTACCTCAGACCTACGGGTCCATAGTTAGTAGCTAGGTGGCTTCTTCTCTCTTTTTGGATCTCAATACAATGTTCCCCCCCTCTCTTGTGGAGAACTATTCGATGTAATCTTCTTTTTGCGGTGTGTTTGTTGAGACCGATGAATTGTGGGTTTATGATCAAGTCTATCTATGAATAATATTTGAATCTTCTCTGAATTCTTTTATGTATGATTGGTTATCTTTGCAAGTCTCTTCGAATTATCAGTTTGGTTTGGCCTACTAGATTTATCTTTCTTGCAATGGGAGAAGTGCTTAGCTTTGGGTTCAATCTTGCGGTGTCCTTTCCCGGTGACAGTAAGGGCAGCAAGGCACGTATTGTATTGTTGCCATCGAGGACAACAAGATGGGATTTTCTTCATATTGCATGAGTCTATCCCTCTTCATCATGTCATCTTGCTTAAGGCGTTACTCTGTTTTTAACTTAATACTTTAGATGCATGCTGGATAGTGGTCGATGAGTGGAGTAATAGTAGTAGATGCAGGCAGGAGTCGGTCTACTTGTCTCGGATGTGATGCCTATATACATGATCATACCTAGATATTCTCACAACTATGCTCAATTCTGTCAATTGCTCAACAGTAATTTGTTCACCCACCATAGAATACTTATGCTCTCGAGAGAAGCCACTAGTGAAACCTATGGCCCCCGGGTCTATCTTTATCATATTGATCTCCTACTACTTAGTTATTTCCTTTGCTATTCACTTTGCCTTTATTTTACTTTGCATCTTTGTCATAAAAATGCCAAAAATATTATGCTATCATATCCATCAGATCTCATTCTCGTAAGTGGCCCTATAGGGATTGACAACCCCTATCTGCGTTGGTTGCGAGGATTTATTTGTTTTGTGCAGGTGCGAGGGACTCGCGCGTAGCCTCCTACTGGATTGGTACATTGTTTCTCAAAAACTGAGGGAAATACTTATGCTACTTTGCTGCATCATCCCTTCCTCTTGGGGGAAAACCAAGGCAGTGCTCAAGAGGTAGCAAGAAGGATTTCTGGCACCGTTGCCAGGGAGGTCTACGCAGAAGTCAACATACCAAGTACCCATCACATACCCTTATCTCCCGCATTACATTGTTTTCCATTTTCCTCTCGTTTTCCTCTCCCCCACTTCACCCTTGCCGTTTTATTCGCCCTCTCTCTCTATCCTCCCTCTCTTTCTCTATTTGCCTCTTTTTGCCCGCTTGCTTTTTGTTTGCTTGTGTGTTTGTTTGCTTGCTCGTCACGATGGCTCAAGATAATACTAAATTGTGTGACTTCACCAATACCAACAACAATGATTTTATTAGCACTCCGATTGCTCCTCTTACCGATGCTGAATCTTATGAAATTAATACTGCCTTGCTGAATCTTGTCATGAAAGATCCGTTTTCCGGCCTTCCTAGTGAAGATGCCGCTACCCATCTAAATAGCTTCGTTGATTTGTGTGACATGCAAAAGAAGAAAGATGTGGATAATGATATTGTTAAATTGAAGCTATTTCCTTTTTCGCTTAGATATCGTGCTAAAGCTTGGTTTTCGTCTTTGCCTAAAAATAGTATTGATTCATGGAACAAGTGCAAAGATGCTTTTATCTCTAAGTATTTTCCTCCCGCTAAGATCATCTCTCTTAGAAACGATATTATGAATTTTAAGCAACTTGATAATGAACATGTTGCACAAGCTTGGGAGAGAATGAAACTAATGATACATAATTGCCCTACTCATGGTTTAAATTTGTGGATGATTGTTCAAAAATTTTATGCCGGATTGAATTTTGCTTCTAGAAATCTTTTAGATTCGGCCGCGGAGGCACTTTTATGGAAATCACTTTAGGAGAAGCTACTGAACTCCTAGATAATATTATGGTTAATTATTCTCAATGGCATACTGAAAGATCTACTAATAGAAAGGTGCATGCGATAGAAGAAATTAATGTTTTGAGTGGAAAGATGGATGAACTTATGAAATTATTTGCTAATAAGAGTGTTTCTTCTGATCCTAATGATATGCCCTTGTCTACTTTGACTGAGAATAATAATGAATCTATGGATGTGAATTTTGTTGGTAGGAACAATTTTGGTAACAACGCGTATAGAGGAAATTTCAACCCTAGGCCTTATCCTAGTAATCCCTCTAATAATTATGGTAATTCCTACAACAATTCTTATGGAAATTATAATAAGATGCCCTCTGATTTTGAATCTAATATTAAATAATTTATTACTTCGCAAAAGAATTTTAATGCTATGATTGAAGAAAAAATGCTTAAGATTGATGATTTGGCTAGGAACGTTGATATAATTTCTCTTGATGTTGATTCTTTGAAACTTAGATCTATTCCACCTAAGCATGATATCAATGAGTCTCTCAAATCCATGAGAATTTCCATTGATGAGTGCAAAGAAAGAACCGCTAGGATGCGTGCTAAGAAAGATGCCTTTATAAGAGTGTGTTCTTCTAGTTCCTATGAAAATAAAGTTGAAGATCTAAAAGTTATTTATGTGTCCCCTATTAAATCTTTGTTTTGCAATATGAATCTTGATAATTATGGGACTGAATATGATCCACCTTTACCTAGAAGGCGTTCCAAGAATTCGGAATTTGTTGATCTTGATGCTAAAATTGATAAAAGTGGGAATGAAGAAATTAAAACCCTGGATGTTGATAAACCCACTATTATGGATTTCAAGGAATTTAACTATGAAAATTGCTCTTTGATTGATTGTATTTCCTTGTTACAATCCGTGCTAAATTCTCCTCATGCTTATAGTCAAAATAAAGCGTTTAGTAAACACATCGTTGATGCCTTGATGCAATCTTATGAAGAAAAACTTGAATTGGAAGTTTCTATCCCTAGAAAACTTTATGATGAGTGGGAACCAACTATTAAAATTAAAATTAAAGATCATGAATGCTATGCTTTATGTGATTTGGGTGCTAGTGTTTCCATGATTCCAAAGGCTTTGTGTGATTTGTTAGGTTTCCGTGATTTTGATGATTGCTCTCTAAACTTGCACCTTGCGGATTCCACTATTAAGAAAACAATGGGAAGAATTAATGATGTTCTTATTGTTGCAAATAGGAATTATGTGCCCATAGATTTTATTGTTCTTGACATGGATTGCAATCCTTCATGTCCTATTATTCTTGGTAGACCTTTCCTTAGAACGATTGGTGCAATTATTGATATGAAGGAAGGAAATATTAGATTCCAATTTCCATTAAGGATAGGCATGGAACACTTTCCTAGAAATAAAATTAAATTACCTTATGAATCTATTATGAGAGCCACTTATGGATTGCCTACCAAAGATGACAATACCTAGATCTATTCTTGCTTGTTATGCCTAGCTAGGGGCGTTAAACGATAGCGCTTGTTGGGAGGCAACCCAATTTTATTTTTATTCCTTGATTTTTCTCCTGTTTAGTAATAAATAATTTATCTAGCCTCTGTTTTGGTTGTGTTTTTGTGTTTAATTAGTGTTTGTGCCAGGTAGAACCGTTGGGAAGACTTGGGGAAAGTCTTGTTGAACTTGCTGTAAAAAACAGAAACTTTAGCGCTCACGAGAACTGCTGTCATTTTTAGTTGGAAAGCGATATTTAGTTATTTCTTTTTGAAGATGATTAATAGATAAATTCCTCACGTCCAGAAATTTATTTTAGAATTTTTGGGGTTCCAGATCTTGCGCTAGCTACAGATTACTACAGACTCTTCTGTTTTTGACAGATTCTGTTTTTCGTGTGTTGTTTGCTTATTTTGATGAATCTATGGCTAGTAAAATGGTTTATAAACCATAGAGAAGTTGGAATACAGTAGGTATGACACCAATGTAAATAAAGAATGAGTTCATTACAATACCTTGAAGTGGTCTTTTATTTTCTTTCGCTAGCGGAGCTCATGAGATTTTCTACTTTAAGTCTTGTGTTGTGAAGTTTTCAAGTTTTGGGTAAAGATTTGATGGATTATGGAACAAGGAGTGGCAAGAGCCTAAGCTTGGGGATGCCCATGGCACCCCCAAGATAATCTAAGGACACCTAAAATCCAAAGCTTGGGGATGCCCCGGAAGGCATCCCCTCTTTCGTTTACTTCTATCGGTAACTTTACTTGGAGCTATATTTTTATTCGCCACATGATATGTGTTTTACTTGGAGCGTCTTGTATTATTTGAGTCTTTGCTTGTTAGTTTACCACAATCATCCTTGCTGTACACACCTTTTGAGAGAGCCATACATGATTTGGAATTTGTTAGAATACTCTATGTGCTTCGCTTATATCTTTTGAGTTATATAATTTTGCTCTAGTACTTCACTTATATCTTTTAGAGCACGGTGGTGGATTTGTTTTATAGAAACTATTGATCTCTCATGCTTCACTTAGATTATTTTGAGAGTCTTAAATAGCATGGTAATTTACTTAAAATCCTAATATGCTTGGTATACAAGATTAATAATAAAACTTTCTTACGAGTGTGTTGAATACTATGATAAGTTTGATACTTGATAATTGTTTTGAGATATAAAGATGGTGATATTAAAGTTGTGCTAGTTGAGTAGTTGTGAATTTGAGAAATACTTGTGTTGAAGTTTGTGATTCCCGTAGAATGCACGTATGGTGAACCGTTATGTGATGAATTTAGAGCATGATTTATTTTTTGATTGTCTTCCTTATGAGTGGCGGTCGGGGACGAGCGATGGTCTTTTCCTACCAATCTATCCCCCTAGGAGCATGCGCGTAATACTTTTCTTTGATAACTTGTAGATTTTTGCAATAAGTATATGAGTTCTTTATGACTAATGTTGAGTCCATGGATTATACGCACTCTCACCCTTCCACCTTTGCTAGCCTCTCTAATACCGCGCACCTTTCGCCGGTATCATACACCCACCATATACCGTCCTCAAAACAGCCACCATACCTACCTATTATGGCATTTCCATAGCCATTCCGAGATATATTGCCATGCAAATTTCCACCGTTCCGCTTCATCATTGTCATATTTCTTAGCATGATCATGTAGTTGACATCGTATTTGTGGCAAAGCCACCGTTCATAATTCTTTCATACGTGCCACTCTTGAGTCATTGCATATCCTGGTACATCACCGGAGGCATTCATATAGTCATATTTTGTTCTAAGTATTGAGTTGTAATTGTTGAGTTGTAAGAAAAATAAAAGTGTGATGATCATCATTATTAGAGCATTGTCCCAGTGAGGAAAGGATGATGGAGACTATGATTCCCCCACAAGTCAGGATGAGACTCCGGACGAAAAAAAGAGAAAGAAAAGAGGCCATAAAAAAGAGAGAAAATGCCCAAATAAAAAAATGAGAGAAAAAGAGAGAAGGGACAATGTTACTATCCTTTTACCACACTGGTGCTTCAAAGTGGCACCATGATCTTCATAGTAGAGAGTCTCTCATGTTATCACTTTCATATACTAGTGGGAATTTTTCATTATAAGAACTTGGCTTCTATATTCCAATGATGGGCTTCCTCAAATTGCCCTAGGTCTTCATGAGCAAGCAAGTTGCATGCACACCCACTTAGTTTCTTTTCAGCTTTCATATACTTATAGCTCTAGTGCATCCGTTGCATGGCAATCCCTACTCACTCACATTGATATCTATTGATGGGCATCTCCATAGCTCGTTGATATGCCTAGTTGATGTGAGACTATCTTCTCCCTTTTTGTCTTCTCCAGAACCACCACTCTATTCCACCTATAGTGCTATATCCATGGCTCACGCTCATGTATTGCGTGAAGATTGAAAAAGTTAGAGAATGTCAAAAGTATGAAACAATTGCTTGGCTTGTCATCGGGGTTGTGCATGATTTAAATATTTTGTGTGGTGAAGATAGAGCATAGCCAGACTATATGATTTTGTAGGGACAACTTTCTTTAGCCATGTTATTTTGAGAAGACATAATTGCTTTGTTAGTATGCTTGAAGTATTATTATTTTTATGTCAATATGAACTTTTGTCTTGAATCTTTCAGATCTGAATATTCGTACCACAATCAAGAAGAATTATATTAAAATTATGCCAAGTAGCACTCCGTATCAAAAATAAACATGAGGCCACGAGGTAGGGGGGCGCGCCCACCCCCACCAGGCGCGCCCTCCACCCTCGTGGGCCCCCTGTTGCTCCACCGACGTACTCCTTCCCCCTATATATCCACGTACCCCCAAACGATCAGATACGGAACCAAAAACCTAATTGCACCACCACAACTTTCTGTATCCACGAGATCCCATCTTGGGGCCTATTCCGGAGCTCCGTCGGAGGGGCATCGATCACGGAGGGCTTCTACATCAACACCATAGCCCCTCCGATGAAGTGTGAGTAGTTTACCTCAGACCTACGGGTCCATAGTTAGTAGCTAGATGACTTCTTCTCTCTTTTTGGATCTCAATACAATGTTCTCCCCCTCTCTTGTGGAGAACTATTCGATGTAATCTTCTTTTTGCGGTGTCTTTGTTGAGACCGATGAATTGTGGGTTTATGATCAAGTCTATCTATGAATAATATTTGAATCTTCTCTGAATTCTTTTATGTATGATTGGTTATCTTTGCAAGTCTCTTCGAATTATCAGTTTGGTTTGGCCTACTAGATTGATCTTTCTTGCAATGGGAGAAGTGCTTAGCTTTGGGTTCAATCTTGCGGTGTCCTTTCCCGGTGACAGTAAGGGCAGCAAGGCACGTATTGTATTGTTGCCATCGAGGATAACAAGATGGGTTTTCTTCATATTGCATGAGTCTATCCCTCTTCATCATGTCATCTTGCTTAAGGCGTTACTCTATTTTTAACTTAATACTCTAGATGCATGCTGGATAGCGGTTGATGAGTGGAGTAATAGTAGTAGATGCAGGCAGGAGTCGGCCTACTTGTCTCGGACGTGATGTCTATATACATGATTATACCTAGATATTCTCATAACTATGCTCAATTCTGTCAATTGCTCAACAGTAATTTGTTCACCCACCATAGAATAGTTATGCTCTCGAGAGAAGCCACTAGTGAAACCTATGGCCCCCGGGTCTATCTTTATCATATTGATCTCCTACTACTTAGTTATTTCCTTTGCTATTTACTTTGCCTTTATTTTACTTTGCATCTTTATCATAAAAATACCAAAAATATTATCTTATCATATCTATTAGATCTCACTCTCGTAAAGTGTCCCTATAGGGATTGACAACCCCTATTTGCGTTGGTTGCGAGGATTTATTTGTTTTGTGCAGGTGCAAGGGACTCGCGCGTAGCCTCCTACTGGATTGATACCTTGGTTATAAAAAACTGAGGGAAATACTTACGCTACTTTGCTGCATCATCCCTTCCTCTTCGGGGAAAACCAACGAAGTGCTCAAGAGGTAGCAAGAGATAACCCAATATTTACCTATGATGTTTTTGTGTGTTCACATGATTATGCTACTATAGTAATCATGTTTTATAGCTTTTGTTTCAATAAAGTGCCAAGTAAGACCGGCTTACGGTGATAGTTAATTTGATCTTGCTGAAAAACAGAAACTTTTGCGCTCAGGAAAACAATTCTCATTATTAACAGAAGTGTGATAAAATACTGATTCTTTTTGCAGAAGATTTATGAACAAATTGCACAGGTTGTCCTAATTTTTCAGAATTTTTGGAGTTACAGAAGTATTCGAGAGTTACAGATTACTACAGACTGTTCTGTTTTTGACAGATTCTATTTTCATTGTGTTGTTTTCTTATTTTGATGAATCTATGGGTAGTATCGGAGGGTATGAACCATGGAGAAGTTGGAATACAGTAGATATAACACCAATATAATTTTAGAATGAGTTCTGATGACCCACAAGTATAGGGGATCAATTGTAACCTTTTCAATAAGTAAGAGTGTCGAACCCAACGAGGAGCGGAAGGAAATGGCATGTAACATCCCAAATTTTCAATTTGGAATGTTATACACTAGATCATCATTGCATAGCATATTTTATTGCATTTTGGCTGATCCTAGAAAATTCTACGCAACTCAAGGACCCTCGGAGAGAGTTGGGGATTTCGTTATTTTCATATTTTAGTTTTTCTCAAATTTTGAAAATAGGATCATTTGATTTTATTTATTTTATCTTAAATTATTTCTATTACAAAAATATGAGAGAGGGAATAAAATGACTTCCCCAAAATAAAGAAATATTGAGGATTTAATAAAAAAATCAAATAAGATTTTATTTTGGTTTTATTTGCTATTTTATTTGAATTTAGGAAAAATGCGCGTTTTTCAAAATTGCATTTAGGCCCCAAATAAATGTTCATCCAGTGCGGCTTGATTTTAGAAACCGGGTAAAAAATTTATTTCTGGATTTTTGGAGTCCGTTTAGTATTTGTTTTTTTCTGAGCGTAATTATTTAAAAAAAGAGTCCGAACCGACTCTGGGCCATAACCGGCCAGGACTCCGCCTGGCCGGACCTTTATATAGCGCCGCCGAGGCCAGCCCAGCCGCGCCCCACCCCCGAAGCCCTAACCATAGAGCGTCGCCGCCGCCGCGCCGCCGGAGGTAGTTTTTCGCCGCCGCTTTTTAGAAAAACCGATCGGTTTTCCGTCGGTTTTGTTCGGTTTTTTTAGGTTCGTTTTTTTAATAGATCGGTTTTTTCGGTTTATTTTTTATTTTTTTAGCGAGCGTTCGCCCGTTCATTCGTTCTAACGAACGTTCGTCATTTTTCTTTTTCTCGGATTAAATCCACGATTTTTCTGATCGCGATCTCTGATCCGATGTTCGTTTTAGTATAACTTTTCACTCGTTTATCGGAATCAGGCGATTCAAGCGCCTGGAGTTTCGTTTCGAAACCCCCTTTCCTTTTAACCAACTCAAACAAGTTTTTGCCACTATAAAAATTGCCCTAGATCCATAATAGTAAACGAAGCTTGTTTCTTTTGCCGTTTGTCTTTCGTTGTTTCATTCGATTTGATTCTTTTTGCCAACCGGAGTTCTTAAGTTGAACTTTCTGATTAGATCTCTTATTACCTGTGCATTAGTTGAGTACTTATGCTTGTTTGTTTGCGATAGAGTACCCGGAGTGCGCCGCTTGCTACTTCGAATCGCTAGGTTTTGCGGATCATCAGCAAGGCAAGTAAGACTTTGATCATACGTCCTACTACCCAGTTTTATTGCATTAGATCAATCCTCACACATTGCATGATTAGGATCTAATTAAATTGTGGGTTTGGGAAGTAGTTGAGGTAGAACCTATTACCTGTTTATTATCAAACCTTTGGGAGTTACATCTACGTTGCTTATTATGCCATGCTATGCTAGTAGACGTGGATTGGGTGAGTGTATCCATGACAGATGTGAGATTGTTAATTAATGGTTTATCTAAGGTGGCAACCTAAACACACATCTGGGTGGATTGAGGCACCTGGGTATTCCAGCGATTGCCTGTTTTCTTTTGGACCGCCACCCAGGCTCAAAGGGATCATGAGATTATTCATGCTAGAAACTTCCGTGTGCAGCCACAAGCTACTATGGGCTCTAGCATAGTTGACTAAGTCATGCGAACTCTTACAGTGGTAGACTAGCAGATGTAGGGGATGTAGGTTGGTACGGTGTACCCATTCGTAAGCTGCTAGCGCTTCTGAAAGACTATGTCTCGGTCATCCGTTTCTCAAACACCATGTTGTGCGAGAAATCCAACGGAGGAGATCGGGTCTTGTGGGGAAAAGTGTGCAAACCTCTGCAGAGTGTATAAACTAATCATGGTTAGCCGTGTCCCCGGTTATGGACATCTTGAGTATCTAGTACCTGGATTATCTTGTGAATCTCAACATGTTACTCTAAAATTAATTTTGCTGGGTTTTTTTTAATGATGATGCTTTAATTGGGATTGAGAATGCTGTCAACCATTCTCAATGTTTAACAACTACCATGATAGTTAAATAAAATTTATTCCTTTGTAGTAGGGAAAAATTGGCTTTATGCAAAATTGTAACCATAGAGCTTTCCACCAGCCATATATGCATATAGAATAGCCTATTTCATTCAATTACTCTCTATGTGTTACATTGCCAGCATATTCCATGTGCTGACCTGTTTCGGGCTGCAACGTTAATGTTGCAGACTTTTCAGACGACGATTAAGGCACCCTTAGGTCGTGGTTCTATACTTAGTGATGCCGTTGGAGTTGATGGACTCACTTATCTTCCAAGCCTTCCGCTGTTATCATTATTAGATGGCCTTAAGACATATTTATTGTAATAAGTTCTCTTTTGAGACACTCGATGTAACAAGTGTGTGATTGCTGCTCTGTTATAAATCCTTCAAGTACTGTGTGGTGTCAGCATTACTGATCCAGGGATGACACCTGAGCACAGAGATTGGACCGTTTGAGGTCTGGTCGCTACAAGATGGTATCAGAGCACACGCTGACTGTAGGACACGACCACTAATCTAAAAACCTAGATCCCTACTCACTCTCTTCTCATTCTGACCTCTCATCTTTTCTACTCTTTTAGGATGGCGGATGCAAGGAACAAGTTCACACAACCGGATGAAGATACACCCTTTGGACGTCACTTGAAGGAAGTCACTAGATACCTGAACATAGGAGTACCCAGCTTCACCGAGACCTACAATGCCACTCTACCTGAAGAAGAGCGCTGGATGATTCAAGTTCAAGTTCCAGGAAGGACGTTCATGCCAGTCACTGAGCCCATAGAGTTTTCTTTTGATGCACCAACATGGAGTCTAGGAAAGAGCATGGCAGATCACATCGCCATGGGACACATTGGAGAAGTTTACCACAATGATCTCAAGGATACTATCTACCAGATTTGTGGGCGCCGAGATGAGCACTGGGAGATGATCAGCACCAGGAAGGATAGATCAATTGCAGCTTTTATCCAGGAGTTAAACCAACACATTCGACGTCAGGAGAACCAGATGTGCGCCGACATGATAGATCTGAAGAAGGCAAGGACTAGAATCAAGGAACTGGAGGAAGAACTCAAGACTACGCGTGAAGATTATGAAGAGGAAATCGAAGTATTAGTGGAGAAGAATGACGATCTGATCAAGAAGATTGGAATATTTATGGGAGCCCCTACACCAGTAGAAGAAGACGAAGAACCCAATGAGATTCGGCCGGAAGACTACATCATCATCGACGACACCGACTCGGATCCAGATGATAGCGATGAGGACTATGTTGATGAAGCTGGAGCAGATATCATGGAGTCTGCAACCGAAGAATATTTCTAGTAGACCACCACAACAGTAGTAGTAGTCCACCATGTAAATATAGTAGTTCGAGCACTTTTGCGATAGTTAGACCGATTGTATGCCCTTGTTTGATTGATTGAATGAAGTGAATTGTTTGCTTTTGTCTCATGTGCATATGGGTAGTGTTTTCTCTTTAGACCCCCTCTATTCTTAAATCTCATCTTTTCTAAACCCTCAGATGCCTCCAAGACGTGACCCCGGATTTACCTTCCCACCGGAGCTCACCCAATTGATCCAGCAGCAGAACACATTGATGTAGTTGCTAGTCCAAAATCAGAATCAGGGGAACAACAACAACAACCCACCACCACCACCACCACCACCTGTTGATCACTTAGCCCATTTTCTTAGGCTGAATCCGCTGGTGTTTTCCAGTAGCACCGAGCCGATAGTAGTAGATGATTGGCTCAGTAAGACAGCTAGAGAGTTGACCACGGCAGGATGCACAGATGCGGAAAAGGTGAAGTTTGCCGCACATCAACTTGAAGGACCCGCATCATCATGGTGGGAGAATTTCATAGCCACTTTCCCTGTCGACACTGTCACGTGGGACCAGTTTCAGCAGGCTTTTCGTACTGCCCATGTTTCAGCAGGAGCTATGGCCATGAAGAAGCAAGAGTCCGCAACTTGCGCCAAGGAGGACGGACAGTTGGCCAGTATGTGGAGGACTTTAGTAAGTTAGCACGTTATGCCCCAGATGACGTTGCTACGGATGCAGCTAAGCAGGAGAAGTTTCTGGAAGGACTGAATGATGAGTTGAGCATGCAGTTGATGGTAGCAACCTTCAACAACTACCAGGAGTTGGTAGATCATGCTCTCATGATTGAAGGGAAGCAGCAGGAGATTGAGAATCACAAGAGGAAGTATGGACAAGGAAAGTACCATTCAGGAGCTCAGCAGAAGCCACGTTTTACCCCTAGATCCAGAGGACATTTTCAGCATACCCATGGAGGAGGTAGCTCGCACAATCATAATGGCACCAAGAATGGTAACGGGAATGGAGGAAGCAACGGCCAGAACCGCACCAACCGATCAACCCCAGCCAAGAAAGACCTGAGCCAAGTCACTTGCTTTAAGTGCCAGAAGACCGGACATTATGCCAATGAATGTCCTGAATCCCAGAATGGAAATGGCAATGGAAGCTCTGGGAAAAAGCCGAACCCTTTCAACAGGGGACAAGTGAACCACGTAAATGTGGAGGAGGTTGAAGCCCAACCCGATGCAGTAATAGGTAAGTTTTTTGTTAAATCATTTACTGCACTCGTTCTTTTTGATACTGGTGCATCGCATTCATACATATCAAGGGGATTTGTGGATAAGTATAAACTGCCAACCCAAGCCCTTAGGTCACCCATGTTAGTAACCTCACCTGGAGCAGAGTATATGGCTAGTCTATGGTGTGATCGGTTACCATTAAGGATTGGTAACTACGTATTTCCCTCAGACCTAATAGTGTTGGAATCTTAAGGATTGGATGTGATATTAGGCATGGATTGGTTATCAAAGTATGAAGGGAATATTGAATGTGCTAGTAAGTCAATTTTGCTTACTACCCCAGAAGGAAGAAGGATCAAGTATGTATCCCAGCATGTGCCAAAGAGGACTCAAGTAAATTGTTTAACAGGAGTTGTGCAGGAGGAAGTACCGGTGGTGAAGGATTTCCCGAATGTATTTCTAGAAGAATTGCCAGGCATGCCACCGGATAGAGATATTGAGTTTTTGATTGAACTTTTGCCACGCACAGGGCCAATATCAAAGAGACCATATAGGATGCCCACAAAGAATTTGGTGGAGATTAAGAAGCATATTAAGGAGTTACTGGATAAAGGATATATTTGCCCAAGTTCTTCACCTTGGGGATCGCCAGTACTTCTAGTGGAGAAGAAGGATGGATCGTTAAGGATGGTTGTTGATTATCGAGGGTTAAATGAAGTAACCATCAAGAACAAGTACCCGCTACCAATGATCAATGATCTGTTTGATCGATTGCAAGGAGCTAAGGTATTTTCCAAGATCGATCTGTGATCAGGATACCACCAGTTGAAGATTCGAGAATAGGATATACCTGAGATGGCTTTTACCACCAGGTATGGGCTGTACGAGTATACCGTTATGTCATTTGGTCTGACTAACTCACCTGCATATTTTATGAACATGATGAACAAGGTTTTTATGGAGTTTCTGGATAAGTTCATCGTAGTGTTCATTGATGATATCCCGGTTTACTCGAAAAATGAAGAGGAGCATAAGGAGCATTTGCGTTTGGTTCTTGGAAAGCTCAAAGAACATCAATTATATGCCAAGTTTAGCAAATGTGAGTTTTGGTTGAAGGAAGTTGGATTTCTCGGACACGTTATATCAGGAGAAGGTATAGAAGTAGATCCCACTAAAGTTGATACCATGACCAATTGGGAAGCCCCAACAACAGTTGGAGAGATCCGGAGTTTTCTTGGACTCGCAGGATACTACCGGAGATTCATTGAGAATTTCTCAAAGATTGCGAAGCCTATGATGGAGTTGTTGAAAAAGGATACCAAGTTCATAGGGACTAAGGAATGTGAGGTCAGTTTCCAGGAGTTGAAGAAATGTTTGGTTACATTACCTGTGTTGATTTTGCCAGATCAGACCAAGGATTATGAGGTGTATTGCGATGCTTCACGTCGAGGACTTGGAGCAGTGCTTATGTAGGAAGGAAGAGTTGTTTCCTATGCCTCACGACAGCTTAAGCCTCATGAGTTGAATTATGCTACGCATGATTTGGAGTTAGCAGCCGTAGAGCATGCATTGAAAGCCTGGAGACATTTTCTCATTGGAAACCATTGCGAGGTGTACACGGATCACAAGAGTTTGAAGTATATTTTCACGCAAAAGGAGTTGAACCTCAGGCAAAGGAGATGGTTGGAGCTCATCAAGGATTATGATATGAGATTGCATTATCACCCCGGAAAGGCTAACGTAGTAGCTGACACGTTGAGCCATAAAAGTCATGTCAACACCTTAATGACAGGAGATTTACCAAGGGAGTTAGCCGAGAATCTTCATGAGCTATATTTGGAGATAGTTCCGAGAGGCTATGTAGCAGCATTGGAGATTCAGCCTACTTTGATGGATAAGATCAGAGACGCTCAAAGGACTGACAAAGAGATCGCTTCTATTAAGGGGAAAATGAGCAAAGGAAAAGCTAAGGGATTTCGTGAGGATGAGCAAGATACCCTACGGTTTGAAGACCGTGTTTATGTGTCTAATGATTCGGAGATCAGGAAGTTTATTCTGCAAGAGGCCCATGATTCACCATATTCGATCCACCCAGGAAATACCAAGATGTATTTGGATTTGAAGGATACTTTCTGGTGGACCAGAATGAAGAAGGATATTGCAGAATATGTAGCAGTTTGTGATGTATGCCAGAGAGTGAAGGCAGAGCATCAGAAGCCAGCATGATTGCTACAGCCATTGCCGATACCCGAATGGAAGTGGGATAAGTTAGGCATGTATTTTATTACGGGTTTACCCAAAACTCATTCAGGCTATGACTCAATATGGGTTGTTGTCGGTGTACTAGAGTAGGGGTACCCTAGTATCCCGATCTTGTGCACGGGCAGTCGCAGCATCCCGCGGCAAGGCTTGCCGGGTGACCGCCAAGGTCCTCCGGGGTTCCTTTGGAGCCATTCAAGAACAAAGTATCCAAGCCAAGGAGACAAGACCCCGGCAAGAGGAGCTTGCCGGGAAGGCCAACCAAGGCATCTCAAGACCCTGGCAAGAGGAGCTTGCCGGGAAGGCCAACCAAGGCATCTCAAGGAACTTGCCGCGACGCGCCGCGCGTCACGGCAAGACCCGGTGAGCGACAAGCTCCCGGACACGACAAGACAACGGCCGTGGCAAGGCGCTTGCCATGACAAGCCACCACTCTGTGCCCGCGCTCCAGCGCATCCACCAACGTGTCGCTCTGGGACCCTTCCAGGCGTGCGTGGCGGGAGGCTGTGCAGCCAGCGGCGCGCGGTGGCAAGCGGCGCTGACAAGATTGCCATCGTGGCGAGCGGTGGTGTCCCTGACGGTCCCTTTTTGCACTGTTTAGGCGACACAGACGGGCATTTAATGCCCTTGTCCCCTGCCGTCAGGGTTAGGTATGATACACTGTAGCAGGTAGCTATACCTACCGCAACACCTTTCCATTTTTACCCCTGTCTACGCTGCCACCTGTCGGTGACCCCTTGAGCATATAAAAGGAGGCCCATGCGCAACGTAGAGGGGGTTAGCTAGTTCGGAGAACACTCACGCTCGGTCTCGCTAGCTGCTGGTGTGTACTGTAGCACTCCGCGCTCCCGAGCAAGAACTCAATACAAACCACAAAGCAGGAGTAGGGTTTTACGCATCCGTGCGGCCCGAACCTGGGTAAACTGCTCGTGTGTTTCGTCTCGATCTGCTCTTCGTGCGACCACCGCCCCCGCCGAACCGAAAGGGACTCGGCCCGCCGGTCCCATAGGTGTTCGTGGATCAGTCCCCCGACATCTTTGGCGCGCCAGGTAGGGGGCGTCGAAGTTGTGTGAACCAGATCCGGCGTGCACGCGAGCTAGATCTTCATCATCTTCATCGACATGCCACCGAAGAAGAAGGCTTCGGAGGTGGCTGCTCCGTCCGCCCCGCTACCGCCGGAGCAAACGGCTGATGGGGCGGACGCCGGCGGAAGAACGGGCGTCGATGAGGGGGCTCACGGTGCTGCCAGGTCCAAGGACAAGGCTGCGCTGCCCATCGGCGGCGTAGCCGGCTCCCACAACGACCGGGCGCACTCCAAGACCTCGGCGTCCGTACATGCACCGCGCCCATCCCAGGAGGCGCGGGACCGGCAGCGTCATGTTACTCACGGTACCATGCGTTTGCTGGACCAAGATCGAGCTGGTGGATCTCGGAGTGCTCAAGACCAGCATGCACGCCAACATGCTGGCGCGAGCGAGGCACGGTCGCCTGGACGGGACACTGCTCCTTCTAACGAAGTTAGAAGTCCGAGCATATCCCGCTCCTCGCACCGTTCGCCACCACCACCCGCCACTGCAGCAGAAGCTTTGGCACGAGCTCAACTGCTCCTGGACTACCCTCCAACGGCAGACAAGATCGACGACTGGAGGGCCACCATTCAGAATCTCATCGGCTTCGCCAACGGCGACACTCAGCGGCAGCCGAGCACGTCGCAGCCGCGGCAAGTCAGCCAGGCATGAGCCGGTGGCGACAAGACCGGTGGGGGTGCAACTACTGTGCACTCTCCGCCCCGAAGGCCAAGATCGCCGACTCGCCGGATCCACCTCGACAGCGACTCCACCGCGACATCAGATCCGCGAGCTCGTTGTGATCAACGCCAAGTTCTTCACGAACGACAGCAAGAAGACGCTCGTACTCGCATCGAGCACCGAAGAGAAGCGCGACATCAATCAGACCAGCGCGCTGGGCCCTCTGTCGACATGCATGCGCCAGGGGAACCAGGCGACTTGCCGTACGCGGTAGGTTGCCCTGCGTTTACTCGTGAGCTGCGGCAAGTCCAGTGGCCCAGCATGAAGAATTTCAAGCCAGACGTACCAGAGAAGTACGACGGCAAGTCGCATCCGTCAGAGTTCCTCAGCATCTACACCATCGCGGTGCATGCTGCCGGGGGGCGGGACGACAAGATCCTTGCCAACTACTTCCCGCTGGTGCTCAAGCCCAATGTCAGGTCCTGGCTCATGCACTTGCCGGACAACTCCATATCCTCCTGGGCAGACCTATGCCATCAGTTTGTCGGCGCCTTTACAGGCGGCCACAAACCTCACGGCCAAGAGAGTGACCTTCATCTGCTCGCCCAGAAGGAAGGAGAGCCCCTGCGCAAGTACATTCAGAGATTCAGCCGTGTATAGCACAATATCCCAGATGTCCACCCTGCCGCGGTCATCAGCGCGTTCCATCAGAACGTGCGTAACCGCAGGATGCGGGAGGAGATGGCGATGTGCAAGATCAGAGACGTCAGTGAGCTGTATGCCCTGGCCGACAAGTGTGCATGTGCTGAGGAAGGGAGGAAACTCCCCGGAGAGAATGCAGGAGCAGGAGGACCTGACAGCGAGGATGCTGCCCCGACAAAGAAAAACCAGCGGCGGAACAGGAAGAAGAAAGGCAAAGATGTGCTAGTCGTTGAGCAGTCCGGCAACGAAGGTGGCGCCAAGAAAGCCAAAGTTGGTAGCTCCGGCAAGGAGATTGCCGCATGCACCAACTGCCAGGCTGTGGCGGTCGCCGACAAGCAGGACGGCACCGACAAGCAGTACTGCAAGATCCACCGCACCAAGGGCCATGACCTCCAGAGCTGCAAGAAGGTCGAGCAGCTTGTCCAGCAACAAAAGGCTGAATACGAGCGACGAGACAAGGAGAGGGCCCAAGGAGGCGCTGGAGAATCTAGCAAGAAGCGCGCCGGCCGGGGAGGACGCCGCGGCAAGGCCAAGTAGCGGCAAGGAGACAGACCTCCCCGTGGCCGCGACAAGGATGAAGATGACGACGACGACGAAGACATGGATGATGTCGAGACCAGCGAGCAGGAGTTCCAGAAAGCCACAGAGGTCTTGTGCATCGACGGCGGTGCTTCTCTGCATACTTCACACCGCCAACTCAAGCAGTGGGTGCGGGAAGTCAATGCAGCAGAACCACCTCTCGAGTCACGCAAGCTTCTGAAATGGTCCAGCACGCCTATCATCTTTGATATTGAGGACCACCCTGATCGCACAACTGCGGTCAGGTGCTTGCCGATGTTGGTTTCACCAACTATCCGCAACCTCAAGGTCACTAAGATGCTAGTTGACGGTGGGGCCGGCTTGAACCTGATCTCCTCCGCTGTACTCCAAAAACTCCAGATCCCTGACAGCGAGCTTGAAGAGACCGGCACATTCCAAGGAATCAACCCGGGAAGGAGCAAGCCGAAGGGGAAGGTCACGTTGCCAGTAACATTTGGCAGCGAGCTGAACTTCAGGACTGAGAGGGTCACTTTTGACGTTGCTGATATTCCATTGCCTTACAATGGGATACTTGGCCGTCCAGCACTCGCCAAGTTCATGGCAGCTGAAGATGCCAGGCCCGATAAGCGTCATCTCTGTCCCTGGCGACAAGAAGGATGCTCTTATCTGCGCCGACAAGATCTACCGGGAAGCCGCAGCCGCAACAGACCGCAAGTCACTTGCCGCTGAAGCTCCCGGGGGGAAGAAGAAGACCAAGTCCGGCAAGAGTTCTGATGCCCACTCCGGCAAGCGCACCTCTTCGGAGTGCTGCGCCGCCGTCGAGGACGCACCATCGAGCTCTACTGGCAAGTGTAAGAAGACAATGGTAGCTCCGCCAGAGACGAAGAAGGTGTCCGCCAAGGAGGACGGCACTGGTGGTACCTTCACCATCAGTGCCACTCTCGACCCTAAATAGGAAAGCACGCTCATTGCTTTCCTGCGGGCGAATGTCGACGTGTTTGCGTGGCAACCGTCTGACATCCCCGGTGTTCCCAGGAAAGTAATTGAGCACCACCTTGCCGTTTGTCCTCATGCGCGGCCCGTCAAGCAGAAAGTTAGGAAGCAAGCAGTGGAGCGTCAAGAATTTATTGCAAAAGAGATCAAGAAATTGGAAGCAGCAGGCCTTGTCAGAGGAGTGCTCCATCCTACGTGGTTGGCCAATCTTGTAGTCGTGCGCAAGGCGAAGGGGAAATGGAGACTTTGTATCGATTTTACCGATGTTAACAAAGCTTGTCCCAAAGACCCATTCCCTTTGCCGCGCATTGACCAGATTGTTGACTCCACAGCCGGATGTGATTTGCTTTCATTTCTTGACGCATACTCAGGATACCATCAGATCTTCATGGCAGAAGAGGATGAGGAGAAGACCGCATTTATTACTCCATGTGGCACGTACTGTTTCATACGGATGCCTTTCGGATTAAAAAATGCTGGTTCAACATTTGCAAGAGTAGTCCATGTCGCTCTTGAGCCACAAATACACAGAAATGTGGAAGCCTATATGGATGACATAGTGGTCAAGAGCAAGGACAAGGCAACTCTGGTCCAAGATTTGGACGAGACCTTTGCAAATCTGCGCAAGATCAGCCTCAAGCTCAATCCAGAGAAGTGTGTGTTTGGAGTTCCCTCCGGCAAGCTTCTCGGGTTCTTCGTGTCTCAGCGGGGAATTGAAGCTAATCCCGACAAGATCAAGGCCATTGAGCAGATTGAAGCACCAAAGCGCGTCAAGGACGTACAAAGACTTGCCGGTTGCGTGGCTGCTCTCAGCAGGTTTATCTCTAGGTCTGCTGAGCGCGCCCTGCCATTTTTCAAATTATTGAAAAAGGCAGGTCCAATGAAATGGACTCCAGAAGCAGAGGCTGCGCTGCAAGACTTGAAGAGATACCTGTCCTCCCCTCCAATACTTGTCGCACCTAAGCCACAAGAGAAGTTGCTGCTGTACATAGCGGCAACCAATCAAGTGGTTAGTGCTGCGTTAGTAGCAGAGAGGGAGGAAGATGACGAGCCAGCAACCACGGCAAGCGCATCTAGCGACAAGCAAGGGGCTTCCCCGGCAAGCTCTGGTCCCGACAAAGATGGATCTGCGCAGATGCACAAAGAGATACAGAAGAAAATGGTGCAGCGCCCAGTTTACTTTGCCAGTTCCCTTCTGCAGGGGGCTAGGTCACGGTACTCTGGCATACAGAAATTTCTTTTCGGCCTTCTCATGGCCTCGAGAAAGCTGCGCCATTACTTCCAAGCACATGAGATCACAGTTGTCACTCGCTTTCCGCTGAAGAGGATACTACAGAATCCAGAAGCGACAGGCAGGATTGTTGAGTGGGCACTGGAACTGTCAAGCTTTGGCCTCAAGTTTGAGAATACTTCAACTATCCAGAGCAGAGCATTGGCAGAATTTATAGCAGAATGGACGCCAACACCAGATGAAGAAATTCCAGAAACGAGCATCCCCGTCAAGGAAGCAAGCAGAGAGTGGCTGATGTACTTTGATGGTGCCTTTTCGCTGCAAGGCGCCGGCGCTGGCGTGCTGCTTGTCGCACCCACCGAAGAGCACCTCAAATACGTAGTCCAGATGCACTTTCCCAAGGAGCAAGCAACAAACAATACTGCAGAGTATGAAGGCTTGCTTGCCGGTCTCAGGATTGCGGCAGACCTTGGGATCAAGAAGCTCATTGTCAGGGGTGACTCACAGCTTGTCGTCCGCCAAGTGAACAAGAACTATCAGAGTCCGTTGATGGAAGCCTACGTCGACGAAGTGAGAAAGCTAGAAGAGCACTTTGACGGCCTACAAATGGAGCATGTTCCGAGAGCTCAGAACGCCATTGCTGATGGCCTGTCAAAGTGCGCCGCACTTAAGTTACCTGAGGAACCAGGGATCTTTGTGCTCAAGCTGACTCAACCGTCTATAACACCATCAACTGGACAGAGCAAGAAGAGGAAGTTGATTTCTGGTGACTATTTGCCGGCAGAGCTTCCCGAAGCCGCCGCCAAGAAGGTCCCCAAGATCAACGCCAAGAGCGCTGAGGAGCAGTCTGCTCCGGCGAGCCCTAGGGTTTGTTCCGTTGAAGCAGAAGCTCCCGACAAGTTTTGCTCCGGCAAACTTGCCGGGGAGCGTCAAGCTCCGGCAGAGCCGCAGGTTCTCGCCGTAGAAGCGGATGTTCCCGCAGCAGCAGATTTGCCTTTAGTCCTTGTTGTCGAGCCACAAGCTCCAGCATGGGCACAGCAGATTGTCCGTTTCCTTCAGACAGGAGAACTTCCCGAAGAACAAGAAGAAGCGGAAAGAGCAGCCCGGCAGTCAAGTATGTACCAGTTTGTCGACAAGACACTGTACAGAAAAAGACTCAACGGTGTGAAATTGAAGTGTATTCACCGGGAAGACGGACAGAAGCTGTTGGCAGAGATACATGAAGGCATATGTGGCCACCACATTGGCGCAAGAGCACTTGTCGGCAAAGCATTCCGGCAAGGTTTCTTTTGGCCGACAGCCCTCCAGGATGCAACTGCACAAGTAACCAAGTGTGAAGCGTGCCAGTTCCACTCCAAGCAGATAAACCAACCAGCTCAAGCTCTCCAGACGATCCCTTTATCCTGGCCATTTTTGGTCTGGGGGCTCGACATCCTCGGCCCCTTTCCCCGAGCAGTCGGGGGCTTTGAGTACTTGTACGTTGCAATCGACAAGTTCACAAAGTGGCCAGAAGTGGAATCAGTGAGGAAGGTGACAGCACAGTCGGCAGTCAAGTTCTTCAGGTCGATTGTTTGCCGCTTCGGGATCCCTAACAGGATAATCACCGACAACGATACGCAATTCACGAGCCGCACCTTCATGCAGTACGTCCAAGATCTTGGCGCCAAGGTCTGCTTCGCTTCTGTCGCCCACCCGAGAAGCAACGGTCAAGCGGAGAGGGCAAATGCTGAAGTGCTGCATGGGCTCAAGACCAGAACTTTCGACAGGCTGCACAAGTGCGGAAAAAACTGGATCGAGGAGCTGCCGGTGGCTCTTTGGTCGATCAGAACGATGCCAAATCGAGCCACTGGACAGACACCTTTCGCTCTAGTCTATGGAGCAGAGGCAGTTCTCCCCACGGAACTCGTATACGGGTCACCTCGAGTGCTTGCTTATGATGAGCTTGAGCAAGAGTAGCTGCGACAAGATGACGCGCTGCTCCTTGAGGAAGACCGTCTTCAGGCTGCTGTGCGAGCTGCTCGCTACCAGCAAGCTTTGCGCCGCTACCATAGCCGCAAAGTTAATGCCAGAAGTTTTGAGGAAGGTGACCTTGTTCTTCGGCGTGTTCAGTCCGCCAAGAATTCCAACAAGTTGACGCCAAAGTGGGAAGGCCCTTACCGGGTGAAACGAGTCACTAGGCCTGGCGCTGTCCGCCTTGAGACCGAAGATGCCATTTCGGTGAGCAACTCCTGGAATATTGAGCATCTTCGTAAGTTTTACCCGTAAGGCGCGGTTGCCGGAACCTGTTCTGGCAACCACCTTTTGTACAAGTCTTGCCGCTGGTGCATGTAATCCTTTGTACAAAGCCGGGCGCAGACCCCGTGCATAAGTAAAGCTCATGTGCTCCGCACATCTTGTCAACTTCATGCTTTCTATTTTTTGCATGTGTTATCTGACACTTTGTGCAGCACCTACTTCCCGGCATCCCCGGTAAGCAATAACGAGCCATAAGGCTCCGTATCTTTATTTTCTCTTCTTTCTTTTTTCTTAAGGAAAGGAAGGTTCCCTTGCCCACAAGTTTGCCGGGGGAAAGGAGAAGATAATGGTATGGACCAGGCGTCGTTCAAGAAAGTTTCGCCTTGCCGGGAAGCAAACAACAGAAAAGCTAAGTTGCCAAAGTTTGAGCAATCAGATTTTTAAAATTTTTAAGTTATCTCCCTTGAACGACCGTACTTTGTATGGAAAACCTGTGCGCGGAGGAACCAACTTGTAGCTAGTTGCGCCCTTACTTTGTTTCGAGTCCGCTCAACAATTTAAGTGAGCTGCAACTAGTTGCGACAAGGTTTCTTGTCGGTAGCGGCACCGCCAGCAGGCTGCTGACGTCCCGCACTCAGCGCTCGCGGCTCGGGTGCCTGCACCGGCAAGTTCCCTAAAAGCGTAGGGAAAAAACATACAAAGGAAGGAATCAAGTAAAGGGAATAACATTGCAATCATTACCCAGAATAGAGTTATACTACAAAGATAGCTTGTCGCGGCTCTAACAGATTGTTTTCGTAACGTGACAAACAGCGACAAGAAAAGAAGAAACGGGTGGCCTAATCTACGCGATTGCCCTCGATCCTCTTGATCCCGCTCACCTTGTCCACAATGGGTGCGACAAGGGCCTTGAGCGCCTCCAGATCAGCATCCGGCGGCAGGGTCTTGAGGACGTTAGTGAGGTTGAGGCCCGGATTGCGGAAGGCCACCTTCACCAACACTTTCTGAAGAGCTCCCGTGCAGATCTTGCGCGACTCGTCGGCCAGCTGCCTTGGGATCCTCTCCCGGAGTCGTCGGAGGGCCGTCGCCACGCCCTTGAAGAACAAGACGAGCTTGGCGCTGGGTTGGAGGTTCTCGTCGGAGGGATACCCGAGGTCCTCCATCCCCAGCTGCGCCAGCTCCTTGTCAATATCTGCGGCAGCACTCACGAGGCTCTCCTTCCAGTGCTCCACATTTCCCCTGAAAGCGTTCTGGGTGGCGGCAACACTCTCCAGCAGCGCCTTGTCGGCCTTGATCTCTTCTTTCAAGGCCGCCTCCTGCTTCTTGGCGCCGTCCAGAGTCTTGGTCAAAGCGGTCAGCTTCAACTCAAGATTCGCGTTGGAGTCCTTGGTGGCGCTGAGCTCTTTGCTCTTCTCGGCGAGATCGGCCTCCAGCTGCGCCACCTTCGTCTCCAGCTCCTTCTTGGCGGCCTCGGCGGCGGCGGCAGCATCCTCTGCTTGCTTGAGGGCTCCGCCGAGTTTTTCCTCGCGCACGGCAAGCTGCTCCTCGTGGGCGTCAAGATTGACCTTCCGCTGCGCTAGCTCGCCCTCCTCCGCGGATAGCTTCACAGCGGCAAGCCGCTGTTGCTCTTCGACTTCAGCCTTCTCGAGGAGGAAGGCCTTCTGCGCTTCGACAAGTTGCTCTCGCTCCTCCGCCAGGGACCGGAGAGCTTCCTGGTGGAGACCCCAGAGCTCCTCCGCGCGCTTCTCGATATCTGCTCCCGCCTTCACGACAAGCGCCTCGCGGGATTCCAGCTTGGCTTGCCGCGCGCGGTAGAGCGACAAAAACTTCCGCAACAGCCGCTCTTCCTCAGGCTCGTTGCTGCTGCTGCTCGGCGCGTCAACTAGCGTCAGCCCCGCGGAGGCAAGCACTTCCCCGTCGAAGATCTCTCCCTCGACCGGCGCCCTGGAGCTTGACGCCCAGGGGAGGTTGATGAAGACGTCATCGCCGGCCTTCAAGTATACGCCTGGCTGGGGCTCTTTGGAGCCTGGCGCTGCGGCAGCGGCGGACGGGTCGGCGGTCGGTGTAGCGCCTGGCGCTCCTGCGGCCTCAGGGCCGTCAGTGCGATCGCCGGACTCCTCGCCAGTTGCTGCGGCGGCAGCCTTGGCGGCCCCTGCGCCGGCAGGATCGCCAGCACCGGCTGCTTCTTCAGCAGCAACCTCGGTCTCCATCGGCTCCGTAGCAGATGGGTCTGACAGCCGGAAAAGGGAGAAGAGTCAAGCAAAAACCCAAGAAGCTCAAAAGAAGAAGAACCCAAGGGAAGCCTTGCAGCGAAAGGATTACCTGTGCCGGGTTCTGCAGTCGTGGTCTCCGCCGTCGGGGGGCCGCTGGTGCTGTCCCTTGCCGGAGACTTCTCCCTTACCGGAAAACTCTCCCTCGCCGGAGAGCTCTCTCTTGTCGGGGGATTCTCCCTTGGCTCCTGGTGGGGCTGCTCTGCTCCTACACAAACCAGCAGTTAGATATCAGCAAAAACAGAGTATCCATGCGCACCTCACAGCGGAAAGCAAACCATATACTTACGCTGGGGGCTGCTCTGGAGAAAAGTTGTCGGGTCCGGCAAGGTTGTCTCGGGCGCACCCCCCGCTGTCGCAGTAGGTTCGTCCTCGATGACAATCACCGGGACCTTGGCTCTCTTTGCTGCTCTCTGGGCCAGAGTCCTAAAAAGGAACAAGTTCAGAGCAAAGCAAATGAGATACAAGACAAACAGCAAGAATTGAAGAACTGCAAGTACAGCAAGAGAAGCTTACTCTTCTTCTTCTTCCTCGTCGGAGCTGAACGCGGAGAAGTCAAAGTCCGATGTGCGCCCGGCGCGAGGAGGCGGAGGAGAAGCTTCCCTTGGCCGCTTGGCGGGAGCAGTGGCGGCGGTCTGAGACGACCCCGCTTCGGCTACCGGCGCGGCGCGGGCAGCGGCAGGAACTGAAGCGGTGGTCCGGCTAGACCCCGCTCCAGTTGCCGTCGCAGCATGAGGCGCTCCCGCGGCAACGGTGTTTGCCGCAGTGGAGCGTGTCACGCGGCGCGGCGACTGTTGACCCGCTTGCCGCTCCGCTACGTCACCGGCCTTGCGGAGACGCCTTCTTGGTGGGGATGGAGGCTCTGCTTGCGGCGAGCTGCCCGAAGACGAAGTGGAAGACGAGTTGATCTCCAGCGAGCCGCTCGTATCCTTGGCGGGCTCGCTCGACTCGACGTTCTGCCCGGCAAGCTCTTTCTCGCCGGCAGGCTCCCTTCGCTCGGCACGGCTTGCCGCCTCTGCTGCATCTGCCTCCTCCACGGTGAATCCAAATTCGCCCGCGGCTGCGGCTGCCGCCGCCTCTTCCAGCCTGGTGGCGATGAGTGCCATCTCCGCATCGGTGGTGTTGCGGGTGAGGCTATCCTTCTCGTCGGAGCGGATCGGCACTTCTACCAAGTCATCGAAGAATTGCTGCACGACGTCGTCAGCAGGCTCTTGCCAAGTTGGCACAATCCCATGTGAATCGCACAGCGGCATCATTGCACGGATGCGGTCGAGCACGGAATTGTTGCACAACGGAACGACACCCCCCGGCAACCTGAACACTTCGGGATGTTGGGGGTCATACTTGAACAGTTCTTGGAGCATCGCATTGAGCTCCAGAACAATAAAGTTGTAGTTAAGGCCCGGCCGCAGCCTCATGATATCCGCCGCATTCTTGAACTCCCAAGTGGGTCTCCCCCGTTCCTGCAGGGGGGCAATGCGGCGGCGAAGAAAATCTGCGCCAACGGCGCCTACAGTGAGCCCGGCAAGCCTGAGGCGCAGGATCCGGGTGACAGCAATCTTCAGCCTATCGTCTTCCGGGGCCACGTCACTCCAATCGCTGCCGCGTGCTACGAGGGTTTGGCCCCGGGTGGTGAATGGCTGCGGGTTCTCCTCATCAATCCAGCACCAGTCTGCCCTCCACTCCTCCCACTTGCCGCGGAATTCTCCCTCCAGATAAGTTTCCTTCTTGCCGGCCCTTGAGATCCAGGCGATTCCGCCGGATAGAGGCTCTCCTCTCTCTACTCGGGGTATGAAGAAGTGGCGAAAGAGGGCTACATTGGGATGGACTCCGACAAAGTTTTCGCAGAGATGTGCGAAAACTGCCATGGTCAGAACGGCATTGGGGGTGAAGTCAAGGAGGTGGAATCCATAGGTATTCATGATGTCGCAGAAGAATTCAGAGAAAGGCGGGCAGAGCCCGCAGTAGAAGAACAAGGCAAAGAAAGGGTATCCATTTGGGGCCTTCTTCCAAGCGGCAGCGGGAAGCACCTTTGTGCGCGGATGCGCTCGCGTCTTCGCCGACCAGAAGAGGTAGTAGTTCTCCCTCAGCTCCCTTGCGGCAAGCTTGGGGGGGAAGACCGCCTGCTCCTTTCGCAGCGCCGCAAGCCGCTGCGCCTCGGTCGACTTCACGACCTTCCCCTTGTCGGCTTTTGGAGCCATGGCGGAAGTGGTGGAGGAGGTCGATGGTGTTGGTGATGCTGGTGGCAATGGGGGGCGGAGCGCTACTCTCTTTCGGCCTTGGGAAGACGAGGGAGCGGCGGAGATTTCTGAGATTGGAAGCAGCAACGGGTGAATGGGCGGACTGCCCCTGTTTCCCCTGCTTATAAAGAGGGAGGGGGCGGACGTTCCGCATTTCCGAATAAAGAAACCACCCACGATCTCTCCCACGACGCCGCATTCAATGCGTGCCGTTCGGGGAGGGTGCGGTGGATACTGAGAGAGATACGGCGTAACCTAGGCCGCGCGTGCCCGTGCCCTGTTTTGGGCCTGGCCCAACAGCGCTCGGCACCGTGTATGGCCCAGGCCCGGGGCTCTTGTCGGTGTACTAGAGTAGGGGTACCCTAGTATCCCGAACTTGTGCACGGGCAGTCGCAGCATCCCGCGGCAAGGCTTGCCGGGTGACCGCCAAGGTCCTCCGGGGTTCCTTTGGAGCCATTCAAGAACAAAGTATCCAAGCCAAGGAGACAAGACCCCGGCAAGAGGAGCTTGCCGGGAAGGCCAACCAAGGCATCTCAAGACCCCGGCAAGAGGAGCTTGCCGGGAAGGCCAACCAAGGCATCTCAAGGAACTTGCCGCGACGCGCCGCGCGTCACGGCAAGACCCGGTGAGCGACAAGGTCCCAGACGCGACAAGACAACGGCCGCGGCAAGGCGCTTGCCGCGACAAGCCACCACTCTGTGCCCGCTCTCTAGCGCATCCACCAACGTGTCGCTCTGGGACCCTTCCAGGCGTGCGTGGCGGGAGGCTGTGCAGCCAGCGGCGCGCGGTGGCAAGCAGCGCTGACAAGATTGCCATCGTAGCGAGTGGTGGCGTCCCTGACGGTCCCTTTTTGCACTGTTTAGGCGACACAGATGGGCATTTAATGCCCTTGTCCCCTGCCGTCAGGGTTAGGTATGATACACTGTAGCAGGTAGCTGTACCTACCGCAGCACCTTTCCATCTTTACCCCTGTCTACGCTGCCACCTGTCGGTGACCCCTTGAGCATATAAAAGGAGGCCCATGCGCAACGTAGAGGGGGTTAGCTAGTTCGGAGAACACTCACGCTCGGTCTCGCTAGCTGCTGGTGTGTACTATAGCACTCCGCGCTCCCAAGCAAGAACTCAATACAAACCACAAAGCAGGAGTAGGGTTTTACGCATCCGTGCGTCCCGAACCTGGGTAAACTGCTCGTGTGTTTCGCCTCGATCTGCTCTTCGTGCGACCTCCGCCCCCGCCGAACCGAAAGGGACTCGGCCCGCCAGTCCCATAGGTGTTCGTGGATCAGTCCCCCAACAGTTGTAGTTGATCGTTTGACAAAGGTAGCTCATTTCATTCTAGTGAAGACTACCTATACCAGTGCAAAGTTGGCAAAGATATACATGACCAGAATCGTATGTCTGCATGGAGTTCCAAGGAGCATTGTATCAGATAGAGGAACCCAATTCACCTCAAAGTTCTGGAATCAGTTGCATGAAACTTTGGTACCAGATTGGAGTTTAGTACAGCTTTCCATCCGCAGACAGATGGACAGACCGAGAGAGTCAATCAGATTTTGGAGGATATGCTAAGAGCTTGTGTGCTAGATTACAGATCTAGTTGGGACGAGAATTTGCCATATGCAGAGTTCTCTTACGACAACAGTTATCAATCCAGTCTGAAGATGGCCCCTTTCGAAGCCTTGTACGGAAGGAGGTACAGGACCCCATTGTCGTGGGATGAAGTTGGAGACCGTCAGTTGTTTGGACCGGATCTGATTAAGGAGTCTGAACAGAAAGTGAAATTGGTACGCGATAGGCTCAAGGTAGCCCAGTCCAGGCAAAAGAGTTATGTAGATTCTAAACGCAAGGAGACAGTTTACAAAGTCAAAGACCGAGTTTATCTTCGAGTATCACCACTTCGAGGAGTTAAGCGCTTTGGAGTTAAGGGAAAGTTAGCGCCACATTTTGTAGGCCCATACAAAGTTTTGGAGCGTATGAGAGAAGTAGCCTATAAGTTGGAGTTGCCCGAAGGATTGTCAGGAGTTCACGATGTGTTCCACGTTTCCTAGTTGAAGAAGTGCCACGCAGAAATGGCTGATATACCGCTGAGAGATACAGTGCCACTGGAAGCCATTCAGTTGGACAGTGATTTGACCTATGAGGAGAAACCAGTTAAGATTCTAGAGTATGCCAGTCGAGTCACCCGCAGCAAGGTTATCAAGTTTTGCAAAGTTTAGTGGAGTCACCACACGGAGGATGAAGCCACCTGGGAGCGAGAGGAAGAATTGCTGAAGGACCACCCTCACGTATTTTCTAGCCAACCCGAATCTCGAGGGCGAGATTCATCTTAAGGGGGGTAGGTTTGTAACATCCCAAATTTTCAATTTGGAATGTTATACACTAGATCATAATTGCAAAGCATATTTTATTGCATTTTGGCCGATCCTAGAAAATTCTACGCATCTCAAGGACCCTCGGAGAGAGTTGGGGATTTCGTTATTTTCATATTTGATTTTTCTCAAATTTTGAAAATAGGATCATTTGATTTTATTTATTTTATCTTCAATTATTTCTATTACAAAAATATGAGAGAGGAAATAAAATGACTTTCCCAAAATAAAGAAATATTGAGGATTTAATAAAAAATCAAATAATATTTTATTTTGGTTTTATTTGCTATTTTATTTGAATTTAGGAAAAATGCGCGTTTTTCAAAATTTCATTTAGGCCCCAAATAAATGTTCATCCTGTGCGCCTTGATTTTAGAAGCCGGGAAAAATTTATTTCGAGATTTTTGGAGTCCGTTTAGTATTCCTTTTGTTTTTTTAGCGTAATTATTTAAAAAAAAGAGTCCGAACCGACTCTGGGCCGTAACCGGCCAGGACTCCGCCTGGCCGGGCCTTTATATAGCGCCGCCGAGGCCAGCCCAGCAACGCCCCGCCCCCGAAACCCTAACCCTAGAGCGCCGCCGCCGCCGCCTCGCCGTGCCGCCGCCCGCCGCCGCCGCCGGACCGTCGCTGTCGCCGGAGGTAGTTTTTCGCCGCCGTTATTTTAGAAAAACTGATCGATTTTCCGTCGGTTTTGTTCGGTTTTTTTAGGTTCGTTTTTTAATAGATCGGTTTTTCCGGTTTATTTTTTTAGCGAGCGTTCGCCCGTTTGTTCGTTCTAACGAACGTTCGTCGTTTTTCTTTTTCTCGGATTAAATCCGCGATTTTTCTGATCGCGATCTCTGATCCGATGTTCGTTTTAGTATAACTTTTCGCTCGTTTATCGGAATCAGGCGATTCAAGCGCCTGGAGTTTCGTTTCGAAACCCTCTTTCCGTTTAACCAACTCAAACAAGTTTTTGCCACTGTAAAAATTGCCCTAGATCCAGAATAGTAAACGAAGCTTGTTTCTTTTGCCGTTTGTCTTTCGTTGTTTCGTTCGATTTGATTCTTTTTGCCAACCGTAGTTCTTAAGTTGAACTTTCTGGTTAGATCTTTTATTTGTGTTTTACCTGTGCATTAGTTGAGTACTTATTGTATGCTTGTTTGTTTGCGATAGAGTACCCGGAGTGCGCCGCTTGCTACTTCGAATCGCTAGGTTTTGCGGATCATTAGCAAGGCAAGTAACACTTTGATCATACCTCCTACTACCCAGTTTTATTGCATTAGATCAATCCTCACACATTGCATGATTAGGATCTAATTAAACTGTGGGTTTGGGAAGTAGTTGAGGTAGAACCTATTACCTATTTATTATCAAACCTTTGGGAGTTACTTCTACGTTGCTTATTATGCCATGCTATGCTAGTAGACGTGGATTGGGTGAGTGTATCCATGGCAGATGTGAGATTGTTAATTAATGGTTTATCTAAGGTGGCAACCTAAACACACATCTGGGTGGATTGAGGCACCTAGGTATTCCAGCGATTGCCTGTTTTCTTTTGGACCGCCACCCAGGCTCAAAGGGATCATGAGATTATTCATGCTAGAAACTTCCGTGTGCAGCCACAAGCTACTATGGGCTCTAGCATAGTTGACTAAGTCGTGCGAACTCTTACAGTGGTAGACTAGCAGATGTAGGGGATGTAGATTGGTACGGTCTACCCATTCGTAAGGTGCTAGCACTTCTGAAAGACTATGTCTCGGTCATCCGTTTCTCAAACACCATGTAGTGCGAGAAATCCAACGGAGGAGATCGGGTCTTGTGGGGAAAAGTGCGCAAACCTCTGCATAGTGTATAAACTAATCATGGTTAGCCGTGTCCCCGGTTATGGACATCTTGAGTATCTAGTACCTGGATTATCTTGTGAATCTCAACATGTTACTCTAAAATTAATTTTGCTGGGTTTTGTTTAATGATGATGCTTTAATTGGGATTGAGAATGCTGTCAACCATTCTCAATGTTTAACAACTACCATGATAGTTAAATAAAATTTATTCCTTTGTAGTAGGGAAAAAATGGCTTTACGCAAAATTGTAACCATAGAGCTTTCCACCAGACATATATGCATATAGAATAGCCTATTTCATTCCATTACTCTCTATGTGTTACATTGCCAGCATATTCCATGTGCTGACCCGTTTCGGGCTGCAATGTTAATGTTGCAGACTTTTCAGACGACGATTAAGGTGCCCTTAGGTCGTGGTTCTATACTCAGTGATGCCGTTGGAGTTGATGGACTCACTTATCTTCCAAGCCTTCCGCTGTTATCGTTATTAGATGGCCTTAAGCCATATTTATTGTAATAAGTTCTCTTTTGAGACACTCGATGTAACAAGTGTGTGATTGCTACTCTGTTATAAATCCTTCAAGTACTGTGTGGTGTCAGCATTACTGATCCAGGGATGACACCTGAGCACAGAGATTGGACCGTTTGAGGTCTGGTCGCTACATGGCAAGTGGTTTTCAGCAAGGTAATGTCTGCAAGTGCTGAAATTGTAAGTAATAGAGTGATACATCTCCAACGTATATATTATTTATGAAGTATTCATGCTGTTATATTATCATGCTTTGATGTTCTACAATCATTTTATAGCAACTTTATATCATTTATTGTGTACTAACCTATGGACCCAGTGCCTAGTGCCAGTTGATGTTTTTTGCTTATTTTTTACATCGTAGGATATCAATATCAAACGGAGTCCAAAAACCATGAAACTTTTCATGGATTTTTATGGTCCAGAAGATATCCAATGGGCCAGAGCAGCACCTGTGGGGTGCTCCGAGGGGGGCACAACCCACCAGGGCGCGCCTGTGGGCGCAGGCACGGTGGCCTCCCGTACCCCCTCTTCGCCCTATAAATCGTAAAATATGCCGAAAAACCTCGGGGTATCCCTAGATCAGAAGTTCCGCTGCCGCAAGGCTTTGTAGCCACGGGAAACCAATCTAGACCCCGTTCCGGCACCCTGCCAGAGGGGGGAATCATCACCGGTGGCCATCTTCATCATCCCGGCGGCCACCACAATGAGGAGGGAGTAGTCCACCCTCAGGGTTGAGGGTTTGTACCAGTAGCTATGTGTTTAGTCTCTCTCTCTCTCTCATGTTCTTGATGGCACGATCTTGATGTATCGAGGGACTTTGTTAATATAGTTGGATCATATGGTGTTTTCCGCTCTCCATCTTATTGTGATGAATTGAGTTTCCCTTTGAGATTTCATTTTATTGGATTAAATACTTTTATGGATTTGAGAGCACTTGATATATGTCTTGCATATGAATACCCGTGGTGACAATGGGGTATTATTTTGATTACTTGATATATGTTTTGGCACTCAACTCACGGATTCCCGAGGTGACATTGGGGTAACGTACGCATAAGGGTTGATGCACGTTCTTGTCTTTGTTTCTCCGGTAGAAATCTTGGGGCACTCTTTGAGGTTCTTTGTGTTGGATTGAGTATTATGAATCTGAAATTATTTGGTGTTCTTTTAGTACGAACTCCGGGATAGATTGATCGGAAAGAATAGCTTCGAGGTGGTTTCGTACCCTACAAACGATTTCTTCTTATGTTCTCCACTAGATATATAGGAACTTTGGAGTGATTCTTCATTGCATGTTGAGGGATGGTTATATGATCCATTTATATTAGCATTGTTGAGAGATAGCACTAGCGAAAGTACGTACCTTAGGCCTCATTTTCAAGCATTGCAAAACCGTTCGTGCTCCGTTTTACCAATTGCTATGTAGCGACCAGACCTCAAACAGTCTAATCTCTGTGCTTCAGTGTCATCCCTGGATCAGTAATGCTGACATGCACAGTACTTGAAGGATTTATAACAGAGTAGCAATCACACACTTATTACATCGAATGTCTCCAAAGAGAACTTATTGCAAAATAATATGGCTTAAGGCCATCCAATAAAGATAACAGCGGAAGTCTTGGAAGATAAGTGAGTCCATCAACTCCAACGGCATCACTGAGTATAGAACCACGACCTAAGGCACCTTACTCGTCGTCTGAAAAATCCGCAACATGAACATTGCAGCCCGAGAACGGTTCAGCACATGGAATATGCTGGCAATGTAACACATAGAGAGTAATGAACAGAAATAGGCTATACTACATGCATATATGGCTGGTGGAAAGCTCTATGGTTACAGTTTTGCGTAACGCCACTTTTTCCCTACTGCAAAGGAATACATTTTATTTAACTAACATGGTGGTTGTTAAACATTGAGAGTGTAGACACCCTCTCAATCCCAATTAAGCATCATCATTAAAACCCAACAAAATTAATTAAAGTCACATGATGAGATTCACATGATAATCCAAGTACTAGATACTCAAGACGTCCATAACCGGGGACACGGCTAATCATGATTAGTTTATACACTCTGCAGAGGTTTGCACACTTTTCCCCACAAGACTCGATCTCCTCCGTTGGGATTCTCGCACTACATGGTGTTTGAGAAACGGATGACCGAGACATAGTCTTTCAGAAGCGCTAGCACCTTACGATCGGGTAGACCGTTACACCTAGTTTTCCCTACATCTGCTAGTCTACCACTGTAAGAGTTCACACGACTTAATCAACTATGCTAGAGCCCATAGTAGCTTGTGGCTGCACACGGAAGTTTCTAGCATGAATAATCTCATGATCCCTTTGAGCCTGGGTGGCGGTCCATAAAGAAAAATAGGCAATCGCTGGAATACCCAGGTGCCTCAATCCACCCAGATGTGTGTTAAAGTTTCCACCTTAAGTAAACCATTAAATAACAATCTCACATCTATCATGGATACACTCACCCAATCCACGTCTACTAGCATAGCATGGCATAAGCAAACGTAGAAGTAACTTCCAAAGGTTTGATAAGAAAACATGTAATAGGTACTACTCATCTACTTCCCAAAACCCACATATTAATCAGATCCTATTCATGCAATGGTTTTAGGATTGATCTAATGCAATAAAACTGGGTGGTAAAGAGGTATGATCAAAGTGTTACTTGCCTTGCTGATGATCCGGGAAACCTAGAGATTCGAAGTAGCAAGCAGCGTACTCCGGGTACTCTATCGTAAACAAACAAGCATACAATAAGCACTCATCTAATGCACATATAAAACTCAAATAAGAGATCTAACCAGAAAGTTCAACTTAAGAACTCTGGTTTGCAAAAAGAAACAAATCGAACGGAACAACGAAAGTCAAACGACGAAAGAAACAAGCTTCGTTTACTAATCTGGACTTAAGTCAAATTTTACAGAAGCAAAAACTTGTTTGAGTTGGTTAAACGGAAAGAGGGTTTCGAGACGAAACTCTAGGCGCTTGAATCGCCTGATTCTGATAAACGAGCGAAAAGTTATACTAAAATGAAAATTGGATCAGAAATAATCGCGGAAAATCCGAGAAAAAGAAAAACTGACGAACAGATTAACGAACGAACGTTCGTTAATTGAAACTAAATGGTGAACTCGTCCGTTAAAACGAACGAACAGGCGAACGCTCGCTAAATAAGTGAACCGAGAAAAAAACCGATCTAAAAAATAAAACCTAGGATTTTCAAAAAAACCGAATAGGTTTTCTTCAGAAAACCGGCGGCGGACGGCGGCTACCTCATCGGAAACCAGCGGAACTCGGGGCTACGGCGGGGTGGGGTGGCGTCGGCGGCGGCGGGCGTGGCACACGGAGCGGCGACACACGGCGGCGGGCGGCGCGGCTGCTGCGGGAGGCGGGGCGGGTCGGGGTGGCGGGGTGAGGCGGCGGCGGGCGGTATTTATGAGAGGGGGGGGCGTCGGGCTTGGGGAAGGGGGCGCCGGGTCGGGGTCGGCCTTAGGAGGCGTGCCCTAGCCGGACTCGGCGGCGGCAGCGAGTCGGACTCCCGCGGGGAAGGCGGCGGCGGCGCGGGCCTGGCCTGGCTCGGCTGGGCCTTCGGCCCAGTCGGCGCGCGGTACTTTAAAAAAAACAAATTCCGCCAAAACTAAGAAAAATTCTAGAAAATAAAATAAAATTCTAAAAATGCCAAAATAAATTTTCACCGCCTAAATAAAATATTTAGAACGAGATGAACATTTTCTTGGCCCTAAATGCAGTTTTGAAAAACGTGCAATTTTTCCTAAATTCAAATAGAACTAGCCAAAAACTCTGAAATAAAATCTTATTTGATTTTTTATTAAATTCTCAATATTTCTTTATTTTTGGAAAGTCATTTTATTCCCTCTCTCATATTTTTATAATTAGAATAACTGAAGATAAAATAAATAAAATCAAATGATCCTATTTTCAAAATTTGAGAAGACTCAAATACGAAAATAACGAAATCCCCAACTCTCTCGTTGGGTCCTTGAGTGGCGTAGAATTTCTGGATTAGGACAAAAGCAATAAAATATGATATGTAGTGATGATCTAATGTATAACATTCCAAATTGAAAATTTGGGATGTTACATGCTACCTTGCTGTTTTTTATTGTTCTTATTACAAAAATCAATATCTACTATCCATATTACAATTGTATCACCATCTCTTCGCCGAACTAGTGCACCTATACAAATTACCATTGTATTTGGTGTGTTGGGGACACAAGAGACTTTTTATTATTTGGTTGCAGGGTTGTTTGAGAGAGACCATCTTCATCCTACGCCACCCATGGATTGATAAACCTTAGGTCATCCACTTGAGGGAAAATTGCGACTGTCCTACAAAACTCCGCGCTTGGAGGCCCAACACGTGTCTACAAGGATAAAGTTGCATAGTAGACATCAAGCTCTTTTCTGGCGCCGTTGCCGGGGAGGTGAGTGCTTGAAGGTATATCTTTAGATCTTGCAATTGAATCTTTTAGTTTCTTGTTTTATCACCAGTTTGGTTTATAAAAGAAAACTACAAAAAAGATGGAATTGAGGTTACAACAAATTATTCGTCTTTATAATGTCTTCCGTGAAAATGATGGAAAGGAAAATTCTGCCCAATTGTTAGAAAAATAAGTCAATAAAATGTTTGGCACAAAATATTTGAATGATGAGCATGATTGCAATGTCGTTGGTATGAATTCTATAAATATCCAAAATACTAATGATGATTGCACTAGTCATAATAAAAATGTTTCTTATAAGCATGTCAATTTTTGTGGAGTGGAAAAACTTTGTTAAGACGTGCCTTATAGGGAATATAGATTTTGCATGAAGCATAAACATGACAGAACCAATTGTTTGCTCAAAGTGATAGATGAATTTGCTACAAAATTATGCTCTCTTTGTTCTATTACTTGTGAACTTTGCAATAAAGTTGGTGACCTTAATTTCCAATGCATGCTTTTTCATGATCGAATCATGTCCAAATATTGCAATAACTTGATCACCCTTGAACTTTATAATGAGCTGTGTATATTTTTGGGGACTGAAGAATTGACACATGAAAATACTTGGTTTGAAATATTCATTCTCACGGACGACACTGAAACTAATCTAAACAATATCTATATGTTTTGCATGGTAAATTGCAATGAGAATGCTTATATTGCCAACTATAGAAAGATGGGAAAACCAATAGAATATAAAAGGAATACTAATTAAAGGGTAATGATTTCCACTTTCCCTCCTATTGTCTCTCATGATGAAATAGGTGATGAGGAGGAGCTCCCTATTCAACCAATCTCATCAATAAGAAGCTTGAAAAAATTAATTAAACCCACACATGATGTGGTGAAGAAGAAGAAAAGAAGAAAGAAAAGGTAAAAAGGTATATCTCCCAAATAATGTTGCTCCTATTATTGTTGTGCCCCATGAAAATGAATCAAAAATAATTGTAGAAGATGATGCACTTGATGATGATATTTCTTCTTTGTCTTATGGTACAATGTCCGAGAGCACTATTGATGATGATTTTGTTATGCCTATTGCTTGTTGTGATGATTATGATTGGGAAGATAATGATACTTCTTATGATCTTGGAAATCTTTTTGGCACCAACTTAGGAAACTATGATGATAGCAATTGTTATACCGTTGGTGCTATTCATACTATTAATGATGAGAGTGATTATGCTTATGATATGCCAAGCCACAAGCTTGGGGATGCTATGTTTGATGAGAATGACATGTTTGAGAATTTATTTGCTACAATTAATGTTTGTCCCAAGCTTCGGGATGCTATGTTTAATGAAGATGATCTTTTTAGTCCCCCTACTTTGAATGATCAAATTTGCTATGATGATTGCATGCCTCCTATCTATGACGAGAACAAAGTTGCTACTTATGATGACTATTGTGATGATACTTATGTTATAAAAAGTAGTGACGATTATATTTATAAAACTTGTCATAGTTATGATTACCCTTTTTCTAAGCATTACTCTTTTAATGTGTAAACAATTTATAGCATTCGAGTTTCATATGATACTCCCACTATTGTGAATGAGAATAAATTTTCTTATGTGGAGAATAATAAATTTTCTATGCTTGCGGATCATGAAAAGAATGTTTTACGTGATGGTTATATTGATGAATCTATTCATGATGCTACTGAAAATTATTATGAGAGAGGAACTTATGATTCATGATGCTCTTGTTATGTTTCAATCCTTATCTTTTATGCGAGAAACATTGAACTCATCATGGCTAGCTTAAAAGGCATTAAAGAAAAGTACTTGTTGGGAGACAACCCAACACTTTTACCTACAGTTTTTGTGTGTTCACATGATTAGGATACTGTAGTAATCATGTTTTATTGTTTTCATTTCAATAAAGTGCCAAGTAAGACCTTTGGGATGGTCTATGGTGACAGTTGATTTGATCTTGCTGAAAACAGAAACTGTTATGCTCAGGAAAATAATTCTCATTTTTAACAGAAGCATGATAAAATATTGATTCTTTTTGCAGAAAATTATAGACAAATTTCCCAGGTTGTCCTAATTTTTCATAATTTTTGAGTAGCATAAGTATGGTTGGAGTATATATTATTACAAACTGTTCTATTTTTGATAGATTCTATTTTCAATGCATAGTTTTCTTATTTTCTAGTTTCGATGGCTTATATTGTTCAATATAAATTGTGGAAATGATATGCTACAGTAGGCATTGTGTGGAAACAATTACGAATCTTGTCTTTGACAGTACAAAGTGAAATGGTTTGCTCTTTATCATACTAACCTATCTCACGAAGTTCCATTAAGTTTTGTGTGATTGAAGTTCTCACGTTTTGGGTGATGTCGTGGAATTGTCATGGCAGATGCCCTAGTGTAAGTACTTAGGTGTGGATCCATCACAACTAGGTTAGCTTAAAGGGGTTGAACGGGAAACAAGAGACACAAGGGTTTACTCAGGTACGGCCCCTCTCAATGAGGTAAAAGCCTACTCCTGCTTCTAGTTGTATTACTTGGGTTTCAATCACAAGGGAGTGAATCCGCTTGAACTAGTTATCGATTGATGATTTCTTGAGTTAACCCACCACCGGGTCACCCCTTTATATACAGGTTGATGCTCGGTGGCTTACAGAGTCCCGGCCGGCTCACACAAACGTGACCGGCTTAGTTTCTAACTAAACTTGCCTTATAGAGTAAGTTATCATATGGCGGTTTACACCTTCGGGCCTTAAGTCATCTCCGGGTCTTGGGCCTTTAGACATCTTGGGCCTTCTCACCTTAAGCCGCCAATGGTGTGACCCGGCCCCTTCTTGGCGGGTCATATCTCGGGGTTATATCCCCAACATTAGGCCCCAGGTTGTTTTGAACTTGTTCACATCAATATTCATTACTTGTCTTAACAGAACTTTTCATTAGCATTTCCTTACCAAACCACTGTAATCCGCCAATACGTCACATAGCAGAACCACTGTAAGCTGCCATGACATCATGCGCATTAACTCTGCACGAGACGAAGGATACCTCAACGGATCTTTATCTTAATGAACATCTTGAAAATCGAGGCGTCCGCCTTGCCGGCATAATCATTCTGCCCCCTCGATTATCGCGGCTGCCATCTTATCTTTTCCTTATAAATAGGGATAGGGGCCCTTTTTCTTTTCACTTTTTATCCTTGCCTCCTTGTCTTTGTCTTCCTCCTTGTGACGTCTCTGCAAACCAGAGCTCCACCGTCGTCGTCTTCCTCCAGCGTCATCAGGTCCGGCCGCTGCATCAACTTGAACAGACCAGAGAAACGCGGCGCACCTTCGCTGCTCATCAGCATCAGTAAGTACTTGTCTCCCCCCATAGTAAATCTACATTAGGGTTTCAGCCGTTCATCGATGTTCTTCACCGTTCTTCATATTTCCCTCTTAGAACACATAGTTTGATCAAAAAATGACATTGAGGTCGTGTAGTAGTAGTTTTAGCATCTCCTTCCAATCACAAAGATATCTTTTCTATACAAGATCCCATCCGAGTATGTGAGTTCTTCCACTGCCATAACCTTAGGTTCAAAAGTTATTTCCATTTTCTAAACTGCTATAGATCCAAAATCATATAATTGATCCATGGAACCTATTTTTCAGTACTAAGCAAAATTTCACTTATAGGTCTACAGATACTTATGAACTGTAGCCGTGCGGGCGGCTTAGATGATATGCTGTAACCCGCCAAACATCCTTAGGCCCACCTTAAACCGCCAATGTATGCTCAGAATCTGTATAACCCAGTATTGTCTTTCGGTTTAACCCTGTCAACCTTTATAGCACGCATTCTCTGCATCCGAATTGGCCTTGCATAATACACTTGCTTTCTGATCACTGGACGATTTAACATCATAAACTTAACCCGACAGTATTTCCCTTTCTAGGACTTTCATCAACAAAGATGAGCAAAATCGTCACCTCATGCAACTGGGTCGTCTCCACTGCGACGGAGCAATCTCTCAATGAATTCATTCTGGTAGGCGTCTTAGCCGCCAAAGATGTCATTCATTGGAGAGCTCCGGGGACCGAGACTATACCCACTCCAAAAGAAGGCGAGGTTATAGTTTTTTCTGATCCTATGCTCTAGGCTTTTCTCCACCCGGCTCAAAGTTCTTCCGTGATGTGTTGCATTTCTTTCAACTCCACCCTCAAGACATTGGACCCAACTCCATTTCCAATATCCGCAACTTCCAAGTTTTTTGTGAAGTATACCTCCAAGAAGAGACCACTGTGGACTTGTTCAGAGAATTTTATTACTTGAACCGCCAAACTGAATTCACGGACGGCCCCATCTTAGAACTTGGCGGAATTTCTATTCAAAGGCGAAAAGAAGCTGTCTTCCCAGCCAGGACACATCTCCGGCTGATGAAAATCCACTGCCGGGTTTTCGTGAGAGCTGACTTAGTTCAAGGCATCCACTCCCAGACCAGATCAACACCGAAGAACGGGCCAAATATATGCCCATCTTTGCAAAGATCAGTGCCTTAATGGCGAACGGGTTGACCGGAGTTGATTTAGTCCGGTGGTGGGTGGCTTGGAGAATTTTTCCCTTGAGCTGCTGACCTGGTTTAATGTGCGAATATACTGGTGATACAAAAGATTCACAGCGCCACAGCCAAGTGCATTTGACTGATGATGCAATCAACAAGATGACCAAAACACTGCTTAATGAGAGTTTGGCGACTTGTAGCAAGACGGGGTTGAATCCCTTCTGTACCCTTAAAAAACCTCCATCTATAAGTATTTTCGAGCAGTTCTTACTAACTCATTATCTCTCAATCTATCTTCTCAATATTACTTGATTTATGCAGGCTGATTCCCCATTTTGGAACAAGAAACTCCAAGAGAAGCCGGCCAAGAAGGTCAGGACAAAGACCAAGGCTTCCAAGAAGCCTGCTAAAAAGAAGGCAGATGTAACTAATCTGGAGGATGAGTCGGAGGTAGAACTTGACTCCCTTGGCTCCTTTTTTTTTCATCTTATTGACACTGTTTACTATCAGGATGATGCGGAGGCCAACCACGCAGATGGTGAAGAGGTAACTATCCTTTCCTCCGATTCAGAACCTCTGCCAAGACACAAAGTTCATCAAGCGAGCCGGAAAGTAAGGTTTTCTCACCCTTCAGCTTACTTGGATCCCAACTTTATTTTGAAGAAGCAGCAACATGAGGTTCGCCGCACGACCCGGAACAACGGCTATGGGAATCTCTCCTCCGGTTTACCCAACACGCCAGCTCCTCGGAAATGCCGCAATGAGGTGCCACAAATTTCAACACTCTCCTTTCCTAAGGCGGGTCTTATTCGTCAACCACTTAATCCGTCCGACTCAAATTACCAGGGAACTTCTCATTCGTCCTCTGGCGACTCAACTGGAACTCAAATTCCCCCCTTCAAACTTGCTCCGGGGTGAGTATACTTAGTTTTTTCTTGCTTAAACACTTGCATGCTGATATACTGATATCTTTATGTCTTACTTTCAGTGGCATAGCCAAACCTAGCAAGAAGTTGAAGGTGAACAAACCGGATGAAGATCCCAAGGCTACTGAGCCGAAGAAGCTGACCACCTCCGAAGCCTCTCAACAAACTCCAGCAGCTACTGCCGATGACCCACCACGAGAAACCCATGATGCCGTGGTAGATCCAATGGGTGTTGACCCGCCCCGTACCGAACCGCCAAGCACCATCAAGCCTACCGAAGTGGCTGAAGATGTTATAATCACCAGGACTGGTCATACAGAGCCAGGCCATCCCACTGTTCTATGCAAACATAGTGCCAAAGAAGAATTCTCTGCTGTTGAAAAGGGAAAATGGAGATTGGACTTGGAGAGCTACGCCGGCCTCAGCGCCAGCGAGATTCACTCGGGCTACTTAAACCGCCTGCATACCAGCCGAGACATGGAAGCCGGTTTAGTTGGTCTGATGAAGGAACACTTTGAGGTAACCACCAAAACCCTTCTCATATCAATATATACATCAGCCTCCAAGTCTATAGGATACGATTTTTTGTGAATGTTGTAGACTTTAAATGACATCCTTCGTGCAATCCTTCAAAATGACCCTGTCTGTATTAGATCCAAATGAGTAGTCCCCAAGGGCTGGCTTAACTAAATAGCTAAGCCGGGACTTAATATCTTGTTTGTAACAAAATCTGAATATGTAGCCCCCATGAACCGGCTTAATTTGAAGAATCTAGCCGGGTCATTAAGGATTCGACCTGAAAGAGAAGCGACCTACATTAGCCCCCAAGTGCCAAGTAGAATACTTTGTAATGTGCTTGGGACTTGATTATCATGATTCATGACTATTGCTTGATTTATCCTTGTAGGCTCATGTAAACATGAAGGAATCTCAGGTGGTCAACCTGCGGAAGAATATCTCGTTACAACAATCTAAGACATCAAAGCCAAATTAGAATTGAAAGCCGCCTTGGAGGTGTCGTAAAAATTGAAGACAAATTTCAACACACAGAGAATTGACTGGGAAACTGAGAAGGCAGCTCTATTGAAGAGAGCCGAAGAAGCTGAAGCAGCTCTTAAACCGGTGACTGAAGAGTTATCCAGTTTAAAGCGACATATAAATCAGATGATAGCCGCCATCTTTGGTAAGCTATATTGTATGGCAATTTTGCACCAGCAAATTATTTCAACCCGCCGGGCGACTTATTATTTTGTGTGTAATCAGGCCCTAGAAGCTCCAACCTTGGACAAGATATGTTGGTGAAGCTGAAGGCGACATACACCTTTGTTGAATAGTTATATACCAGTGCTCAACGGACTATAGCTTCCATCTCTCACACCAAACAGCCACCCGCACTTATCATGGAAACACTGAACAAACTGTCAGTCGTACCCCAAAGGGTGGAGGAAATAAAGCAGTCAGTTGCCAGAGCTGGTGCCATCATCGCCCTGAGCCGGGCTAAGGCTTGGCAAGCGGAGCTAGACCCGGAGGAGATGGCCACTGGCTGCCCGAGCTTAAAAGAAGATGGATCTCCCTTTGGTGCGGAATACTTTGCCAAATGTGTAAGGGAAATGCGTCCTTTGGCAAGCAAATTGGCTGAGAAAACTGACCTAGCCAAGTATCAGGCGGCTTATACTGTTGAAAATCAAAAGTGAAGGCGCTAGTTTGTAAAGTTATGGAGCTGATTCCACCAACATGTAAGCATACTTTTGCTCCTGATATTGATCCATCCATGCTCATAGATGATGAAGCTATATTCAAGGCTGTAACTGGCATCAATTGGACATCACCTGATTTCTAGCCAGTGGAGGAAGAATAAGAAGAAGAACCGGTGCTGGATAACCCGGAAGCTTCAACTCACCAAGACCAGGCCAACTGAACCATGGGGCGGCCCTCAGAATGCAACCCGGCGTGTCTTGTTATGGAAAAATCTCAATCAATTGGGCTACGGAAAGCCTTGTAATAGGCTAGTTTAAAACAATGATCTGTCATGCCATCATGCATGTTTGCTTGCTAAATACTTTAAACCGCTGATCTGATGTTGAAGATCCGTTGCTTATGATTATAATGTTATCAATCATGCAGGCCATATTATCATATTCCCTGCACACAAGCACATAACGTGTGCCCTGGCGGTTTACGCTAGGGTGGGTCATGATGTCCCATATAATATTTTCTGGTGAATTAAAGTCTATAACCAGGGCGGATTATCAAACCTCGCATATTCATACAAAAATTTAAAAACATACCTGTAAAATTGGCTCATGCTACCGGCTTACATCGCCATATGCAATGAGGGTAACAATCCAATGATTTATAAGCGCATGATTCCAATGGCACAATCCAAAATATACTGGTGACTTAACGTCCAAAGCTAGGGCGGGTTATCAAACCCCAAATATGAGTCATAAAGGTCAAGGCTACATGGCCTGAATTGTTTTAAACCATATGTTAACATAGAACAAGAATATGAATCCAAAAAAAGTTTTAGAAAAAGCAACGAATCAGAAAAACAAGGCTTTCATAGGCCGCCAAGCCTTAATCTCAAGTTCTTTCATGGGCCACACAACCACTAACTTAATCCTTCATTTAAACATGCAAGCCGGCCCTCACATGACAAACCGCTGTTTTAACCTTAACAAGTTCAGGGTCTTTATTACAAGATTGAGTATTAAGAGTACGGTGGGTCATTCCAGGATTAGCTGGGCGGAGTGACAATGACATACAATCAGGATAACCTGGAATTTGGTGTTTACACCTGGCATATAAGCCGATCAAGAGGGTAAGCATAGCTATGCTCATTGAGCAAGAAGCTCCCAAGTGACCTATAATGAGCCCTCAAGGCAGGATATCTATGTTTGAACTGCGCACTACAGCAAGTTCTCTTTGGTAACCTCTAACTTGGGCAGGAAGCCCCCAAGTGATTTGCAACAAGGAATGTGTAAGCCGGATCAAGAGGGTAAGCACAACTGTGCTCATTGAGCAGGAAGCCCCCAAGTGACCTTATGAATTGATAATAAAGACTCAGATACTCAGAAATGAAATGACAGAGGCCCTGAATTATCGGGGATGTTGGCTTTATTATACTAATCATAATATATACATTGATGAAAGTATGTATAACATAAGAGCCGGTGGCTCAAGTGTAATAAGGCCAAAGACGAGCAATATTCCAAGGCCGGCAGGTCTCCTCCTCGGATGTGCATGAGTCCTTGTGGTCTCAAATATCAATGAGGTAGTACGACCCGTTGTTCAGGTTTTTGCTGACCACAAAAGGTCCTTCCCAACGTGGGGATAATTTGTGCATATCTATTTGATCCTGGATGAGCCGGAGCACCAAGTTGCCTTCTTGAAAGGTCTGGGTCTTAACCCGTCGACTGTGATAACGACGCAGATCTTGTTGATAAATCAACGAACAAGCCGCCACAAGGTCACGCTTCTCTTGATGTGCTTTTTTGTTATCAGTTTCAACATAAGCCGCCACACAGGGAGAGTCGTGTCGGATGTCACTAGGAAGGACTGCCTCTGCTCTATAAACCATGAAGAAGGGCGTATAACCCGTGGATCTGTTGGGGGTAGTATTGATACTCCAAAGCACTAAGGGTAACTCCTCAACCCAACAACCCGACGTCCTCTGCAAAGGGACCATAAGTCGGGGTTTTATGCCTCTCAAGATTTCTTGATTGTCCCTTTCAGCTTGACCATTAATTGGACTGGGGGTGAGCCTCTGATGAAACATCGAGACGAATATGCTCTCATTGACAGAATTCTTTCATAGCACCCTTAGACAGATTAGTGCCATTATCAGTTTATGATACTATGTGGGTAGCCAAAACAGAAAATCACCTTCTTAATGAATTGAACCACCGTTGCTGCAACACATTTGCTGACCGGCTCTGCCTCAACCCACTTTGTAAACTTGTCAACCGCCACCAACAGGTGGGTGTTTCTGTCCTTGGATCTCTTGAAAGGTCCAACCAAATCAAGCCCCCAGACTACAAATGGCCAAGTGATTGGAATCATTCTCAATTCTTGAGCCGGCACATGAGCCCGTCTGGAAAATTTCTGACAGCCGTCGCACTTGCTAACCATATCTTGTGCATCAGCATGAGCCATCGGCCAATAAAACCCATGACGAAAAGCCTTAGCCATGAGAGACTTAGAGCCGAGGTGATGGCCACAATCTCCTTCACGAATTTCTCTTAGAACCTCATGACCCTCCTCCAGAGAAATACAACACTGGAACACCTCTGGACACTACATCGGTGTAACTCGCCATTGACAATGGTCATTGACTTAGGCCACCGGGTTATTTGTCTGGCCAAAGTTTCATCCTCAAGTAACTAACCCCGGGTCATATAAGTCAAATATGGAACTGTCCAATTAGGAATAGCATGAAGAACCACCACCAACTGTGCCTCTGGGTCAGGGATAGCAAGATCCTCCTCTGCGGGTAACTTAACTGAAGGATTAGTCAGTGTATCAAGAAAGACATTAGGTGGCACTAGCTTATGTTGAGACCCTAGCCGGCTTAAAGCATCAGCCGCCTCATTTTTCCTATGATCATCATGTTCCACCTGATAACCTTTGAAATGACAATCAATACCATCAACCGCCCGATGATAAGCTGCCATGAGCGGGTTTTTGGAATCCCAAGTTCCTGAGACTTTCTGAGCCACCAAATCTGAATCGCCAAAACATCTGACCCGACTTAGGTTCATCTCTTTGGCTATCCGAAGGCCATGGAGTAAGGCCTCATATTCAGCTGCATTGTTAGTACAAGGAAACATTAGCCTTAAGACATAACAAAACTTGTCACCTCGTGGGGAAGTCAAAATAACTCCAGCCCCCGAGCCTTCCAACTGCCTGGATCCATCAAAATGAATAGTCCAATATGTATTTTCAGGCTTTTCCTCAGGCATCTGCAACTCTGTCAAGTCATTGATGAAATCCACAAGTGCCCGAGACTTGATGGCTGTCTGAAGCATATACTTCAAACCATGAGGTCCAAGCTCAATGGCCCACTTGGCCACCTGGCCTATAGCTTCTCTATTTTGAATAATATCCCCTAGAGGAGCATAACTGACCACAGTGATGGGATGACCAAGGAAATAATGCTTCAAGTTGCGACTAGCCATGAACACTCCATAGACTAGCTTCTACCAATGTGGGTACCTCTGCTTAGATTCAATTAATACCTCACTAACATAATAAGCCGGCCTTTGAACCGGATATTACTTGCCTGATTCCTTCCTTTCCAAAACAACCGATACACTGACGGCTCTATTGTTAGCAGCCACATATAAAAGCAAAGGCTCATTATCAATAGGAGCTGCAAGAATCGGTGGCTCAGCCAACTATTTTTTAAGCGCCTCAAACGCCCGATTGGCAGCATCACTCTAGACAAAGTGCTCTATTTTCTTCATCGTCTGGTATAAAGTAAAGGAATAGCCTTTTCTCCCAAGCGACTTATAAACCAGCTTAAAGCTGCAATACGACCCGCAAAATGCTGGACATCGTTAATACATGCCAGTTTAGCTAGCCAAAGAAGTGACAGCCTTAATTTTCTCTGGGTTAGCTTCAATACCTCTCTCAGAGACCAAAAAACCTAGGAGCTTGCCTGCTGGCACTCCAAAGACACATTTGGCCGGGTTAAGCATCATCTTGTAGACCCAGAGGTTGTCAAAGGTCTCCTTCTTCCTGGATTTCACAATGATATCATCCACATAAGCATGTATATTGCATCCAATCTGGCTGTGGAGACAATTCTAAACACAACGCCGATAAGTCGCCTGGGCACTCTTGAGCCCAAAAGGCATAGACACATAGCAGAAGGCTCCAAAGGGAGTGATGAAAGATGTCTTATCCTGGTCCTTAACTGCCATCTTGATCTGATGATAACCAAAATAAGCACCTAAGAAACTCAAACGCTCACAACCCACCATAGCATCGATGATCTAATCAATACGAGGAAGAGCAAAAGGATCAGCTGGACAAGCTTTATTAAGGTCTGTATAATCCACACACATACGCCAAGTGCCATTTTTATTAAGTACCAACACCGGGTTAGCCAACCATTCAGGATGAAAAACTTCAACAATAAATCCGGTCGCCAAGGGCCGGGCCACCTCTTCTCCAATGGCCTTGGGCCTCTCTTCATTAAAATGATGGAGGAATTGCTTGACCAGTTTGAACTTTGGATCAACAATGAGAGTGTCCTCAGCGAGTTCCCTTGGTACACCTGGCATGTCTGAAGGCTTCCATGCAAAGATGTCCCGGTTCTCACGGATGAACTCGATGAGCGTGCTTTCCTATTTTGGATCCATATTGGCACTGATAGTGAACTGCTTGGATGAATCGCCAGGGACAAAATCAACCTACTTAGTGTCATCTGCCGATTTAAACTTCAACAAAGGGTCATGTTCTGTGGTTGGCTGCTTCAACGGGGTCATATCCGCCGGGTCAACATTATCTTTGTAGAACTTCAACTCCTTTGTTGCACAAACTGACTCAACATAGGCAGCATCACCCTCTTCACATTCCAAAGCTATCTTCCTATTGCCATGCACCATGATGGTACCCTTGCGACCCGGCATCTTAAGCTACATATAAACATGACAAGGCCATGCCATAAATTTGGCATAAGCCGGCTGTCCGAACAAGGCGTGATACGGGCTCTTGATCTTGACCACCTCAAAAGTCAATGTTTTAGCCCTATAGTCATGTTCATTGCCAAAAGCCACTTCCAAGGCTATCTTACCCATGGGATACGCCGACTTACCAGGCACCACCCCATGAAAGACTGTAGAGGATGGCTTAAGATCTTTGTTAGTCAAATTCATACGGCAAAAAGTATCATAATAAAGGATATTGATACTGCTGCCTCCATCCATAAGCACCTTCATGAACTTGTAACCTCCAACCTGAGGAGCAACCACCAAAGCTAACTGACCTGGGTTGGCAACCCGGGGCGGGTGATCCTCATAGCTCCATACAATGGGCTGCTCTAACCATCATAAATACCGAGAGACTGCTGACTCAACTGCACTCACTGCCCATTTATGAACCTTCTGATGTCACTTGCACAGGCTCATAGAAAAACATGATATTGGCCACTATTCAGCTGCTTTAGATTACTCTGATATCCGGACTATTGTTGCTGATTTCCTTGATTGTGCTGCTGATTGCCTTGAGACCCGGAATTTGAGCCACCACCTCCAAAGCCAGGTCCGTGAGAACCAGAGCCTGCCCTGCCATGCGGGCCATGATGATCCTAATACAAGCCAAAATTTATGTATTCCTTCATGATGAAACAATCTTTCCACAGATGAGTGGCCGGCTTGTCTTGAGAACCGTGCTTCGGGCAAGGCTGGTTCATTATCGCCTCAAGCACTACAAAAAAGACACATCCGTGACATTTTGGGCCGAACGATTTTTTGTCATACCTATGACACTTCTATGACGATAATTGTGACAAAACCCGGTATCATCATAGATGTGGTGGGTTCCTACTTCTATGACAAAAAATCATGATAGAAAATAGGCTTTTCGTCCTGGGCGGGCCGGAGACATAGTTGCATGACATTCTTTGGGCCGTCCATGACGGAAAACACCGTGGTAGAAGCCAGGGCGTGGAAAATATGGGGGAGTCCCCGGTTACGGTGGGTGGTCGGGGGCCGAGCGATGCGCGTTTCTCTCGTACGTACACGTGTGTGCGAGGCGTTGGGCTCTAACTGAACCCGAGCGATTGCACTGCAGGCTACGCGTTACTGAACTCGAGCGATCGACCGATGGCTGTTAACTGAACCCGATCGAGCGATTCCTTCGCTACTGCTGCTAACTGAAGCCGATCAATGCTGCCTCTGGATGAAAAGTGAGCGTTGCGGGGGAGGGGGGGATGAATAGTTCCTGATGGGGGTGGATGAACAGGACCCCGTGGTGTTGCCTCTGGATGAATAGGACCCCGATCGGTCGAGCTGGTTGGGGCTGGATGAACAGGATCCCGTGGAGGGCTGGATGAACAGGACCACTCCGTGGAGGGCAGGATGAACAGTAGACGGTGGAGGGCAGGATGAACATTAGCCCGTGGAGGGGTGGTTGAACAGGAGCCCGTGGAGAGGGCTGGTTGAACAGTAGCCGGTGGAGTAGCGCGCCGTGGAGGCTGGATGAACAGGAGCCCGTGGATGAACAGTCGCAGGTGGAGGCTAGAGGAGGTCGACGGTGGATGAACAGTAGCCCGTGGAGGCTGGAGGGGGTCGACGGTGGAGATGAACAATATCCCGTGGAGTCCCGTTCTGCGGTACGCCACACCCCTCCCGATGAACAGGACCCCTGTTTCGACCGTAGCGCTCCAACACAAGTCCGTTTCCTCCGTTTTGCGGTACGCCACACCCCTCCTGATCAACATGACCCCCGTTTTGACCGTAGGAGGTCCGTTTCCTCCGTTTTGTGGTACGCCAGACCCCTCCCGATGAACAAGATCCCGTTTCGAACGTGGCCGGCCGAACACAAGGATGTATCCTCCGTTATGCGGTACGCCAGGCCTCGTTTCCATCGGTTGTTCCGTCCAAGCCCTCCCGATGAACAAGATGACGCATTCTGTTCTGACCCAGCCGGTTGGCTCCCCATGAACACGACGATGACGCTGTTTCTCCGTTCTGACCAAGCCATGTACACGAGCCCTGGCCATACGTACACGCGAGTAGGCGTTCGAGACCCCGCCTGTATGTACATACGTGGTCGTATTTACTTTCTTGCACCATGGCCGTTGTACGTACGTGTACATGCTACGTGCGTGCCTCTACTACGATACATGCGCGCCTCTACATCAACCAGTATGTACGTACATGTTCGCGACCAGAATGACAACGCTACGTACGCTTCGACCAGGTGGGTCCCGACTGTCAGGCACTTCCTTGCGTGAGAAGATGTAGCTGGTGGGTCCCAGCAGTCAGGGGGGCGAATCATTTTTTTTCTCGGACGCACTTCCTTGCATGCGAAGATGTAGCTGGTGGGTCCCAGCAGTAAGGGGGAAACATTTTTTCGCGAAATACGATGGCCCATATGATGGGTCCCCACTGTCAGGTGGAGGAATAATTATTTTGTGCGTAATAAGGAGGCACTTCCTTGCTGCGGCCGTGGACCCAGCTGTCAGCCTCTCCACGTACAGTCCACGTCCGATGGAAGCCGTTCCTTAACAACGTTGACCACGCCGCACCGAGAGCACCAGGGTGGTGGATGATGTCTACTACACAACCTTCTTCTTGTAGACGTTGTTGGGCCTCCAAGTGCAGAGGTTTGTAGGACAGTAGCAAATTTCCCTCAAGTGGATGACCTAAGGTTTATCAATCCGTAGGAGGCGTAGGATGAAGATGGTCTCTCTCAAGCAACCCTGCAACCAAATAACAAAGAGTCTCTTGTGTCCCCAACACACCCAATACAATGGTAAATTGTATAGGTGCACTAGTTCGGCGAAGAGATGGTGATACAAATCAACCAAAACCCTGATGTCACCTAGATACTCCAATGTCACCTCAAGTATCCGTGGGTATGATTATACAATATGCATCACACAATCTCAGATTCATCTATTCAACCAACACATAGAACCTCAAAGAGTGCCCCAAAGTTTCTACCGAAGAATCACGACGAAAACGTGTGCCTACCCCTATGCACAGGTTCATGGGCGGAACCCGCAAGTTGATCACCAAAACATACATTAAGTGAATCACGTGATATCCCATTGTCACCACAGACACGCACGGCAAGACATACATCAAGTGTTCTCAAATCTTTAAAGACTCAATCCAATAAGATAATGATAACCCACAAGTATAGGGGATCACAACAGTTTTCGAGGGTAGAGTATTCAACCCAAATTTATTGACTCGACACAAGGTGAGCCAAAGAATATTCTCAAGTATTAGCAGCCGAGTTGTCAATTCAACCACACCTGGAAACTTAATATCTGCAGCAAAGTGTTTAGTAGCAAAGTAATATGATAGTAGTGGTAACGGTAGCAAAAGGTAACAGTAGTAAAAGTAATGTTTTTGGTATTTTGTAGTGATGATAGCAATAGCAACGGAAAAGTAAATAAGCGAAGAACAATATATGGAAAGCTCGTAGGCAATGGATCTGTGATAGAGAATTATGCTGGATGCAGTTCATCATGTAACAGTCATAACCTAGGGTGACACAGAACTAGCTCCAGTTCATTGATATAATGTAGGCATGTATTCCGAATATAGTCATACATGCTTATGGAAAAGAACTTGCATGACATCTTTTGTCCTACCATCCCGTGGCAGCGGGGTCCTTACGAAAACTAAGGGATATTAAGGCCTCCTTTTAATAGAGAAACGGAACAAAGCATTAACACATAGTGAATACATGAACTCCTCAAACTACGATCATCACCGGTAAGTATCCCGATTATTGTCACTTCAGGGTTAACGGATCATAACACATAATAGGTGACTATAGACTTGCAAGATAGGATCAATAACACTCATATATTGATGAAAACATAATAGGTTCAGATCTGAAATCATGGCACACGGGCCCTAGTGACAAGCATTAAGCATAACAAAGTCATAGCAACATCAATCTCAGAACATAGTGGACACTAGGGATCAAACCCTAACAAAACTAACTCGATTACATGATAGATCCCATCCAACCCATCACCGTCCAGCAAGCCTACGATGGAATTACTCATGCACGGCGGTGAGCATCATGAAATTGGTGATGGAGGATGGTTGATGATGACAATGGTGACGGATTCCCCTCTCCGGAGCCCCGAACGGACTCCAGATCAGGGGGCCCGTATCAGGGAGCCCCGAACGGACTCCAGATCAGGGCTTGGCGGCGGCTCCGTATCATAAAACGCGATGGTTTCTTCTTCCTGATTTTTTTCTCCCTGAAACTCAATATATGGAGGTGGAGTTGGAGTCGGAGAGGCAACAGGGGCCCACGAGGTAGGGGGCGTGCCCTAGGGGGGCAGGCGCGGCCCCCACCCTCATGGAGAGACGGTGGGCCCCCTGGCCTTCATCTTTGGCAGGTATTTTTCTTATTTTCTGAAAAGTGGCTCCGTGAAGTTTCAGGTCATTCCGAGAACGTTTGCTCCTGCACATAAATAACACCATGGTAATTCTGCTGAAAACAGCGTCAGCCCGGGTTAGTTCCATTCAAATCATGCAAGTTAGAGTCCAAAACAAGGGCAAAAGTGTTTGGAAAAGTAGATACGTTGGAGACGTATCAACTCCCCCAAGCTTAAACCTTTGCTTGTCCTCAAGCAATTCAGTTGACAAACTGAAATGATAAAGAAAGACTTTTACAAACTGTGTTTGCTCTTGTTGTTGTAAATATGTAAAGCCAACATTCAAGTTTTCAGCAAAGATTATAACTAACCACATTTGCAATAACGCATAGGTCTCAAGTTTACTCATATCAATAGCATAATCAACTAGCGAGCCATAATAATAAATCTCGGATGACAACACTTTCTCAAAACAATCATAATATGATATAACAAGATGGTATCTCGCTAACCCTTTCTGAGACCGCAAAACATAAATGCAGAGCACCTTTAAAGACCAAGGACTGACTAGACATTGTAATTCATGGTAAAAGAGATCCAGTCAAGTCATACTCAATGTAAACTAACAGTAATGAATGCAAATGACAGCGGTGCTCTCCAAATGGTGCTTTTTAATAAGAGGATGATGACTCAGCGTAAAAGTAAATAGATAGGCCCTTCGCAGGGGGAAGCAGGGATTTGTAGAGGTGCTAGAGCTCGGTTTTGAAACAGAGTTGAATAATATTTTGAGTGGTATACTTTCATTGTCAACATAACAACCAAGAGATGGCGATATCTTCCATGCTACACACATTATAGGCGGTTCCCAAACAGAATGGTAAAGTTTATACTCCCCCTTCCACCAACAAGCATCAATCCATGGCTTGCTCGAAACAACGAGTGCCTCCAACTAACAAGAGTCCCAGGGGGATTTTTGTTTCCAATTATTTTGATTTAGTTTGCATAAAGCATGGGACTGGGCATCCCGGTGACCAGCCATTTATCTCGTGAGTGAGGAGCGGAGTCCACTCCTCTTGAGAATAACCCGCCTAACATGGAAGATACGGACAACCCTAGTTGATACATGAGCTATTTGATCATACAAAACAGGATATTTATTTGAAGGTTTAGAGTTTGGCACATACAAATTTACTTGAAACGGCAGGTAGATACCGTATATAGGTAGGTATAGTGGACTCATGTGGAATAACTTTGGGATTTAAGGAGTTTGGATGCACAAGCAGTATTCCCGCTTAGTACAAGTGAAGGCTAGCAAAAGACTGGGAAGCGACCAGCTAGAGAGCGACAACAGTCATGAACATGCATTAAAATTAATCAACACCGAATGCAAGCATGAGTAGGATCTAATCCACCATGAACATAAATATCGTGAAGGCTATGTTGATTTTGTTTCAACTACATGCGTGAACATGCGCCAAGTCAAGTCACTTAAATCATTCAGAGGAGGATACCACCCTATCATACCACATCATAACCATTTTAATAGCATGTTGGTACGCAAGGTAAACCATTATAACTCGTAGCTAATCAAGCATGGCGCAAGAAACTATGATCTCTAGTTGTCATTGCAAACATGTTTATTCATAATAGGCTGAATCAGGAACGATGAACTAATCATATTTACAAAAACAAAAGAGGTCAAGTTCATACCAGCTTTTCTCATCTCAATAAGTTCATCATATAATCATCATCATTGCCTTTCACTTGCACGACCGAACGATGTGAATAATAATAATAGTGCACGTGCATTGGACTAAGCTGGAATCTGCAAGCATTCAATAAACAGGAGAAGACAAGGCAATATGGGCTCTTTTGTCAGATAAACAATAATGCATATAAGAGCCACTTCAACAATTCAATAATGGTCTTCTCCTATGGACCCCCAAAGAAAAGAAAAGAAATAAAACTATTTACACGGGAAAGCTCCCAACAAGCAAAAGAAGAACAAGAAATATTTTTGGGTTTTATTTTTAATTACTACTACAGGCATGGAAGGTAAATTAATTAAAATCTACAACTAAATTTTTTGGTTTTTCTTAAGGTTTATTAAACACACAAGAAGAAAGCATAAAAAGGAAAATAAACTAGCATGGATGATACAATGAAAAAGTATGAGCACCGACATCTAGCAATGAGTGTGTGAACATAAATGTAATGTCGGTGGGAAATACGTACTCCCCCAAGCTTAGGCTTTTGGCCTAAGTTGGTCCATGGCCACGGCTGGCCTGGCGGATATCCATAATAGTAGCTGGGGTCATACTGCGATGCAGCGGCTATCGCCTGCTGAGCTGCAACATGGCGACGAGCGGCCTCCTCTCTCCTCTCGTACTCATTCGCCTCCTCTCTGGTAATAGTATATCCTCCTCTTGCCTGATAATCAAAGAAGGCAGGAGCAGAAAGAGTAATACGGACAGCACGATGTCTGTCAAAGATTAGTCGATACTGGAGAGGTGATTCGTTCCTCTCGACAAACAGGTGGTGAACCATAGCATTAAAATCTAGATAAGCAAGAGGTAATTCAATATCATCTTCGCGTATGGCTATACCAAGAAAATTAGCTATGCGGGTTGCATAAATTCCACCAAAGAAATCTCCATTAAGTCTATTAAGATGCAACCTACGTGCAACAATGGCTCCCAAATTATAAGATTTATCTCCCAACACAGCACTCCGAAGAATACTGAGGTCAGGGACACACATGTGACATGCCTCATCTTTACCATTAATGCATCTACCTATGAAGAGAGAAAAATAATGTATAGCAGGAAAGTGAATGCTCCCTATGGTAGCTTGTGTAATATCTCTAGATTCTCCCACAGTTATTCTAGCAAGAAAATCTCTAAATTCAGATTTGCGAGGATCCCTTATATTACCCCATTGTGGAAGTTTGCAACCAGTGGTAAAATCCTCTAAGTCCATAGTGTAAGATTTATCATAAAGATCAAACAGGACATTTGGAGAATTATGTGAAGTTGAAAATTCAAACTTCCTCACAAAGGTACTGGTGAGATAGTGATACTGGCTGCACTTCTCTTCCTCGAAGCTCACAAGATCAGCGTTACGCAAATATGCGTTGAATTCTTCCTTAATTCCCGCTCGATCCATAAAGTTCTCAGATGGCCACTCACAAGGACGCACTGGAGCGTCTGTTGGTGGCTCTTCATCAGCATCACGCATTGCAAGCCTGGATCCTTGCTTCCTTGAAGAACCACCTTGGAACATTTTCCTAAGCATATTTCTTCCTCTGAAAAATTCTGAAATATTTCAGTAACTTCAAAATAAAGGTAAACCAAACTCAATAATATTGGTAGCAACTACTCCTACAAGTGCCTAGGGCCTATATCATGCATCAGAACTACTTTTGACCAAATAAATTTGACATGCAAGCTCAAGAATAGGGTCACCTAAGCAGCAAAAATTTGCAATGAATAAAGCACTAGAACAAAAACTAATTGGACCAATGGAGGAGTCACATACCAAGGAACAATCTCCCCAAGCAGTTTTGTGAGAGGTGCTTTGAGCAAGGAGATCGAAAATGGCAGCAAAACGAGCTTGGACTCGGGTTTGAGCTGGTTATTCGTGTTTGTGGGAGGAAGATGAAGTGTGTGGGTGCAGGAATAAGTGGAGGAGGGCCACCGTGGGCCCATGAGGCAGGGGGCGTGCCCTAGAGGGGTGGGCGCGCCCTCCACCCTCGTGGGCAGGTGGTTGACCCCCCTGGTGTGTTCTCAGTTCCATAAATCCTCAAATATTCTAGAAAAATCATATTTAAATTTCAGGGCATTTGGAGAACTTTTATTTTCGAGGTATTTTTATATTGCATGGATAATCAGATAACAGACAGAAAAATATTTATTTTTATTTTATTTAATATAAATAACAGAAAGTAAAAGTGGGGTACAGAAGGTTGTGCCTTCTAGTTTCATCCATCTCATGATCATCAAAAGGAATCCACTAACAAGGTTGATCAAGTCCTGTTAACGAACTCATTCCGAATAACATGGAACCGGAGAAATTTCGAATAACACTATGTTACCTCAACGGGGATAGGCACATCCCCAATAATAAGAATATCATATTTTTTCTTGATAGTAGGAAGAGGAAATTCAAAACCTCCAAATATAATCGATGGAATTTTTCCAATAGAGTTCATACTATGAACTTGAGGTTGTTTCCTCGGAAAGTGTACCGTATGCTCATTACCATTAACATGAAAAGTGACATTGCCTTTAGTGCAATCAATAACAGCCCCTGCAGTATTCAAAAAGGGTCTTCCAAGAATAATAGACATACTATCATCCTCGGGAATGTCAAGAATAACAAAGTCCGTTAAAATAGTAATGTTTGCAACTACAACAGGCACATCCTCACAAATACCGACAGGTCTAGCAGTTGATTTATCAGCCATTTGCAAAGATATTTCAGTGGGTGTCAACTTATTCAAATCAAGTCTATGATATAAACAGAGAGGCATAACACTAACACCGGCTCCAAGATCACATAAAGCAGTTTTAACATAATTTCTTTTAATAGAGCATGGTATAGTGGGTACACCGGGATCTCCAAGTTTCTTTGGTATTCCACCCTTAAAAGTATAATTGGCAAGCATGGTGGAAATTTCAGCTTCCGGTATCTTTCTTTTATTTGTAATAATATCTTTCATGTACTTAGCATAAGGATTGGTTTTGAGCATATCAGTTAATCACATACGCGAAAAGATAGGTCTAATCATTTCAGCAAAGCGCTCAAAATCCTCATCATCCTTTTTCTTGGATGGTTTGGGAGGAAAAGGCATGGGTTTCTGAACCCAATGCTCTCTTTCTTTACCATGTTTCCTAGCAACAAAATCTTTCTTATCATAACGTTGATTCTTTGATTGTGGGTTATCAAGATCAACAACAGGTTCAATTTCTATATCATTGTCATTACTAGGTTGAGCGTCATCATGAACATTATTATTAACATTATCACTAGTTTCAGGTTCATTACCAGATTGAGTTTCAGCATCAGAAATAGAAATATCATTTGGATTCTCAGGTTTTTCAACAATAGGATCACTAGAAGCATGCAAAGTCCTATCATTTTTCTTTTTCTTCTTTTTAGAATAACTAGGTGCATCTATATTATTTCTCTGAGAATCTTGCTCAATTCTCTTAGGATGGCCTTCAGGATACAAAGGTTCCTGAGTCATTTTACCACCTCTAGTCATAACTCTAATAGCATAATCATTATTCTTATTGTTCAATTCATTGAGCAAATCATTTTGAGCTTTAAGTACTTGTTCTACTTGAGTGGTAACCATAGAAGCATGTTTACTAATAAGTTTAAGTTCACCTTTAACATTAACCATATAATCACCCAAGTGTTCAAGCATATTTGAATTGTTTTTCAATTGTCTACCAAAATAAGCATTAAAGTCTTCTTGCTTAGCCATAAATTTATCAAACTCATCTAAGCATGGGATAGCAAATTTAGTAAACGGGATTACAGCTTTATCATATCTATAGAGAGAATTTACCTTTACTACCTGTGTCGGGTTATCAATACCATGAGTTTCGTCAATAGGTAAAGGATTACGATTATATGTTTCTTCAACAGGTGGTAAATTAAGACCATGTATTTCTTCAATAGGAGGTAAATTCTTAACATCTTCAGCTTTAATACCTTTTTCTTTCATAGATTTCTTTTCCTCTTGCATATCTTCGGGACTGAGAAATAGAATACCCCTCTTCTTCGGAGTTGGTTTAGGAATAGACTCAGGAATTGGCTCCAGAGGTGTCCAATTATTTTCATTTGTCAACATATTATTCAATAGAATTTCAGCTTCATCCGGTGTTCTTTCCCTGAAAACAGAACCAGCACAACTATCCAGGTAATCTCTGGAGGCATCGGTTAGTCCATTATAAAAGATATCAAGTATTTCATTTTTCTTAAGAGGATGATCAGGCAAAGCATTAAGTAATTGGAGAAGCCTCCCCCAAGCTTGTGGGAGACTCTCTTCTTCAATTTGCACAAAATTATATATATCCCTTAAAGCAGCTTGTTTCTTATGAGCAGGGAAATATTTAGCAGAGAAGTAATAAATCATATCCTAGGGACTACGCACACAACCAGGATCAAGAGAATTAAACCATATCTTAGCATGACCCTTTAATGAGAATGGAAATATTTTAAGGATGTAAAAGTAACGAATTCTCTCATCTTTAGTGAATAGGGTGGCTATATCTGTAACGCCCTCGATGCGGCTATATCTCCCACGTGTCGAAGCACGACTTAGAGGCATAACCGCATTGAAAGCAATGTCGCAAGTGAGGTAATATTCACACAACCCATGTAATATATAAAGGACAGAGATACATAGTTGGCTTACAATCGCCACTTCACACAATTACATGAATAAAGCATTACATCATCCAAATACAATCAAGGCCCGACTACGGAGCCAAAATAAAAGAAGAACCCCAAATGCGACAAAGGACCCCGATCGACCCCAACTGGGCTCCAATACTGATCAACTAGAACGAAACAACACAAAGGATAAGATTTTCATCAAGATCCTCCTTGAGCTTGGTTGCATCGACTGCACGGACTCATCGGCACCTGCAAGCTGGTTTTGGAAGTATCTGTGAGCCACGAGGACTCAGCAATCTCGCACCCTCGCGATCAAGACTATTTAAGCTTATGGGTAAGGTAAAGGTATGAGATGGAGCTGCAGCAAGCGACTAGCATATATGGTGGCTAACATACGCAAAAGAGAGCGAGAAGAGAAGGCAAAGCACGGTCGAGAATCTATGATCAAGAAGTGATCCTAGAACAACCTACGTCAAGCATAACTCCAACAACCGTGTTCACTTCCCGGACTCCGTCGGAAAGAGACCATCACGGTTACGCACGTGGTTGATTCATTTTAATTAAGTTAAGGTTCAAGTTATCTACAACCGGACATTAACAAATTCCCATCTGCCCATAACCGCGGGCACGGCTTTTGAAAGTTCAAATCCCTGCAGGGGTGTCCCAACTTAGCCCATCACAAGCTCTCACGGTCAACGAAGGAATAGACCTCCTCCCGAGACATTCCGATCAGACTCGGTATCCCGGTACAACAAGACATTTCGACAGGGTAAAACTAAACCAGCAACACCGCCCGAATGTGCCGACAAATCCCGATAGGAGCTGCACATATCTCTTTCTCAGGGCACACTCAGATGAGCGCTCCATACAACTAAAACCAAACCTCGAGTTTCCCCGAGGGGGCGCTGCACAGGACTCTAGTTTGGACCAACACTCAGAGGAGCACTGGCCTGGGGGGGGGGGTAAAATAATGATGACCCTCAGGAGCGCGACTCCCAAGAGAAAAGAAAAGGCTAGGTGGCGAATGGTAAAACCAATGTTGGGCATTGCTGGAAGAGCTTTACTTAAGGCGAACTTTCAAGGGTTCCCATTATTACCCAACCGCGTAAGGAACGCAAAATCCGGGAACATAACACCGATATGACGGAAACTAGGGCGGCAAGAGTGGAACAAAACACCAGGCATAAGGCCGAGCCTTCCACCCTTTACCAAGTATATAGATGCATTAATTAAATAAGATATATTGTGATATCCCAACAAGTAAGCATATTCCAACAAGGAACAACATCTCCATGTTCCAACAAGGAACAAACTTCAATCTTCACCTGCAACTAACAACGCTATAAGAGGGGCTGAGCAAAGCGGTAACATAGCCAAACAACGGTTTGCTAGGACAAGGTGGGTTAGAGTCTTGGTTCAACAATATGGGAGGCATGATAAGCAAGTGGTAGGTATCGCAGCATAGGCATAGCAAAAGAGCGAGCAACTAGCAAGCAAAGATAGAAGTGATTTCGAGGGTATGATCATCTTGCCTAAGATCCCGCAAGGAAGAAGAACGAGTCCATGACGAAGACAAACGGACGTAGACGAACGAATCCTCACAACACGACGTTATCGGAACCAACCCGAAGAAGCAACACCGGAAAGAAGCAAATAACATAGTGAACAACCACCACGTAGACATGGCATGATGCACAACCAAGTATGATGCATGTCCGGTTTAATGATAAATGACATGGCAAAAAGCACAAGCAATACTACAAATTAAGTGGAGCTCAATATGCAACGGAGTTGCATATTGAAGAAAACACCACATGACTTATTTAGTTCTCTCTCGTTTATGTACCCAACAATATTAAATGTTGATTAACATGGCAAGGGGTGAAGCACAACAAAACTACCTATCTAGGCAAGTTTAAATGAGGCCGGAAACAACGAACAACAATTCCGGTAAAGCCCCATATGCATATTTTAAGGTTTGGTACTGTTCTGCCCTAAACCATATTTTAGAGTTGTTAAACATGCAAAGTAAGGCCACCATGTTAAACTAGGCATTTTTCTACTCCATTTACATATAAAGATTATTAAATTTGGAGCTACGGTTAAATAGTTATGAATTAAATCATTTTAGCATGGCATAGGATCAAATTTACACAAACAACATTTTAAACATTTTTAACATGGATGAAAGTTGCATATTATTAAACTAGACGAGATTCTAAGCAAGTTTCATATATAATTTATTTTAATCCGATGTAGGGTTTGTGAGATATTAAATGCATGATCAACAAGGGCTTTCCTGTAAAACTGCAAACTCTGGGGTAAATAGACAAATCGCAGAACAGAAAAAAAACGTGACATGGGCCGAAACTGGCTGGCCCAACCGCACAGAGGTCTGAAGGGGGGGGGGGGTTCTCACCATGGGCTTGGCCCAGATCTGTGGAGGAGGCGGCCTGGCAGGGCACGCTGGCCTTGGACATGGTCGGCCCACACACACGCGAGGAAAGTGGCCCAAGGGGCGGATCTAGGCAGGCGAGGCCGGCCCGTGCTAGCAAAACAGGGAGCGATGCGGTCAACGGGGCGGGCGAGGCGCTCGTCTCACGCGAGCGAGCAGGAACAGGGGAAGCGGGCGCCTGACGAACGTGCCTCTGCTCGTTGCAGAGGTAGCGGAGGCGGGCGACCGGGAATCGGGCAGGCGACGGCGGAGCTTGGCGCGACGGCAGCAACCGGATCGAGGTGGAAGGAGTCAGATGTTCGGGACGGCTATATCCGTCGTTCTCCTGGTGACGGCGACGAGCCCTCGAGGCCGAGCTCAGTCCATTGCGCCTCCTTTGGTTCCCTGCCCAGAACAAGACAGGGAGAGAGTTTGAGAGTAGGGAAGAGAAAATAAGGCAGAAGAGGAAGGGGAGAACGAGGTGCGGGGGAGGAGATCCGGTGGTCCGGCGGCAGAGCTCGCCGGCGCAACTGCTGGAGGCAAACGGCAGTGAGGCGGGACGCGGTCTCCTCGGTTGGGAGCTCGGGCTCCTATGTGCACGGGCAGATCGGGAAGGTGGAGGTTGGCTGCGGGCACAGGAACGAGGAGGCGAGGTGGTAGGACGACGGATGGATCGATCTGGCTGGATCAGGGAAGGTGGTAGGCTCGATGGGGAAAACAAGGAAGGAGGAGGCGGTTGTTGTTGGATTGGATCGGGCAAGATCCCGATGAAGGAGGGGGGTCGGTCAGTCGGCGGCGGAGTCTGGATTGATGGGACAGCTTCCTCAATTTTAGGGTTGGCGATATATATAGCAGGCGGATAATTGGATAGGGACTACCTCGTCCCTCCGATCGAAATCAGACTATTGGGAAAAATAGGCTAGGGAGTCCAATTAACAAAGCGGAGACGTTTTGTAGATGTTTGGGGATAATCCAGACACAATGGTAGAGACAGCCCGGGTCGGGTCCGGGACAATTTCGGACGTGCACGTGAGGGGTTCGATGCACTGTGCAGAGAGGGTTTTGGACCGTGCGGTCGCATCGGACAACTCCGGAAGCGAAGAGGGGAAGGAGGATGGACTAGGTGGGCTGTGGCGAGACTGCAAGGGGGAGAAGAGAGAGAGAGGGCCCGGCATCTGTTTCCGGAGACCGAAAACGTCCGACGTTAGACCGACTATAATGTCGCTATAGTTTAACGGTTGGGCTATCAAACGAACTCCGAATGCGATGAAACATGACAGATGGTCTATCTACACTATAATAAGACCACACGCCAACTGTCATTCCATTCCGAGAACATTTTCCGGCCACTTATAAAATAATATTTCGGACATGCCGCGGGCGCGTGCAAGTGTGTCTGGGCTCAGAACGAACAACAGAGGGAACTGGGGGAACCCGGACGGATGCAGGTTTTGAAAACATGATGATGCGATGCACATGATGACCTGATGAAATGCAACATGCAAGCAAATGACCTGGCAACAGCAGCTAATAACTGGAAGACACCTGGCACATCGGTCTCGGGGCGTTACAACACTCCACCACTACGAGAGGATCTCGTCCCGAGATCTAGAATGGCACCGGAGGGACAACGGAAGAGAAAAAGAAGAGGTAAAAACTAAGTTGCTTCTTTGACAAACGAGTGAGACCAAAGAACCTTGAAAAGGTTAAGCCATTTCCAAAAAAGAATACAACGGAGATGAACAAAGTTGAAAACACCCCGTTAGGAAAGAGGAACAAGGAAGAACAAATTTGGACAGCACTCCGGTTGAAACGGAAGTCAAAAACTTGATAAAATGAAAAGAACTTGAGCAAAAGGACACAACACTCCGGTTAGATGGATAAGCACAGGAAAAAAACATGATCTTAGATGAAACGAGATGATGGTTGAAGAAAACAACATCGCAATGCGTCCGAAACAAAAGTAAGAATGGAATGGGATGAACGAAGGAAAACAAGATCTCGAGGTAGCATGCTTACAACAAAAGCTAGAATGTAGTTGTTGGAAAACCAACAACGAAGGAATAAGTTTGATATGGTCTTGTGGAGTACATCCCAAATTAAGAGATGACAACCTGCCACTCACGGGAAAGAATTAGATTGGAATAAACAAGGAGACGAGAAACTTATTTCACCGGAAGGATAAAAGAAGACATTGGATCATTTATGAGCACCATAAATAGCAACAATCCTTAGGGAAGGGTTTAGGTGAAATATAACCCAAGATAACTCCAATGAAGAGATAGGTGGGTTACCAAGGAACTCATGAACGAATTGAAAATGATGGGTTTCAAATATGTCATTCCGGACAACTTGTGAATCATGAAACACGAACTCAAATTATCAAGAATGACATAATACCACCTCCAATGATACGAAAGAAAGGATGCACTCCGGATTGCGAGAAGAAGAAAACTTGAGCTCCTTTGAAAAGAATCTCAATGAACACTTGGAGAAGGAATTATTTCTTTGATGAACCATCATGTATAACCTTCCTAAAGAACTCCGGTAAACAAAAGAATGATCAAACGAAAGGAAAGAAAAGTTGGAAACACAAGGTGAATCCTTGCAATGATTTAGATGAATCTCCGTGGTGATATAATTGAAAGAGGTTGGAACTCCGGTAAAACAAAGATGAATAATTGAGATCAAGAATTTTGATGAACCTCCGGAATAAGGAATTAATCACTTGGATGAAACAAAATAAGAACTATGTTATGCGTATCCTTCATCAATTAAATTGATGACAAGCAACGGATTTGGCATACTACTTATTCTCGTCGAAAGGATTAAGATAGATATAGCGCAAACTTGGGAAGGTCTTCAATGCACCACCGATAGGATTGAAAAGCACGAATGCATAGATATGATACCTGAAGGGATATGATACATGAAGGAAGAAAACTCTTGAACGAACCACCGTAAGAATTGAAAATGAACGAAGTAAAGATAAAGAAACACCGGGAAGAATTGTGAAATGAACGAAGATGCTTGAGAGGATTTAGATACATGAGAACGAAGAGATCACGAGCCGATTAAGGATCACTTGAACGAAGCACCGGTAAAATTGGAGAATGATAGCTGAAAGCTGAGAATGAATAAATCTTAGATGATGGGCTTTGGATGAACAAACTGAAAAGGCTCCTGAATTACTCCGGATGTTTGAAAAGAATATCTCACAATCGCAAATGAGAGGATGGCAACAAGATAGAATCGCGAATCTTGAAGAGAATGGAGCAAGATTGAGAGAAAAATCTTCTTCGGTCTACAAATCCCCGAGAATGATGACGGGAAACACCACCAAGAATTATTGAGTACTCCGGAATTAAAATTGGAAAGGTTGAACCAACGATGAAAATAATTTGAAAGATCTTGGAGAAATACATTTGACTGATGATAATTCATCCTTACATCAAACTTCGAAAGGAATTTGAGAATACCTCCGGGAAAATAAGAAGAGTCAGGTAAGATCCTGGGAATAGACCTGTGGGTTAGGGCCCACTCAAAAGAAACACCGTTGAAAAGATTGCTTGAAAAGGAGAATGCACCGGTTGAATTAAATGACTTGAATGAGATAACAGACTCGAGATATCTTGAACACACCGGAACAAATGAATAGTGAAGAGTGGATGATTATGAGGTGCACCGGTATGATAAAAGCATTTGAAATACAGAAAAGAATATGATCAACACTGAAAGCTTGAATTAGATCCACCGGAGAAGAAAAAGAATGAATAATGGTGAACTAGAAACTTCGTTAAAATCTTCATGAGCATCACCGGATAAGAACATTGAAGGAAAAGAATGGAGAGGCTTCACATCAATAAGATGGATACTCGATTAAGAAATCTGAGTCCTTGAAGAAAACAAGGGAGGGAGGGCGGGAAAACAAAGACAACTTGGGATGGATGAACGAACACCGTTGAGAAAGCTGAGATTGGATCTTGCGGATGTTGAAATGTTCAGATCCACTTGAAGAGAAACACACCGGTGAAAAGGATTGACATGACAATCTCAATTATCATGAAGGATTGGTATTCACATCGGAGTATGAAAACACCATTTGGGGAAGGTATGGAATCAACATTTGACTTTGAAGCAACTCGAATACCACAACTCAAAAACAAAACAAAGGATTGGCTTGCCAAATAAGCCGGAACAAACATATGATAGAGATTTCGTCCGAAGTTTTCGTGGTGGGGCCTACACGGGCTCGATCGTACAGCACCATCATGTACAAGGCAGTGCACATGACATACGAAGCGTCCCTGAGTCGGCATAGCCAAGGACTCTTTAAGACACAACGAGACCACTGTAAAACCGACCGTGAATAGGCGGACCACTAGACGTCGAACCCCAATTTCATATCATATATCTATCGGAAAGATATCCTAAGAGCTACTTGAATTCCCACCTATGAAACTCCCGAACCTTTCCGGTTATGCAATCAGGTGTTGGGGATACAGGGGAAGCATAATATCTCACCCAAATCTAGCAAATCCTACATCCAGCTGTATCCATCCTTCAACACATAACCAAGAAACCTTCGGAAATCATCTACCTCAACCTTCGAAAAGCATCCGTTATACAAGTTATGGTGATACTCCTAAACTCCCGCCCCAGTACTGGGTGGCGTCGAGGTTATCTCACCAACGAACTGCATAAAAGAGATTTTCGATGTCGGCGTACTAAACTCAGGTATTCCAGAACTGCAACGATAAAATTATGACGACAACACCTCAGAGCTCAACTCCCCGGGACACTTCCACAAAACCCCTGACAGGAGGCACCAAGACAATGTTCTCGTCACAAAACCATCGAAACGATTCCAAGATACCCGTGTGATCCTAAATTTTTTTAGTGAAATTTGAGAAGAGAAGAGTCAAAACTCTACGTCAGGATGCCTTACCAGAGCGATGAGGAGACTGGGAAGTAAAAAGAATTCCTAAACTCTCCGATATATAATTCCTAAATGACTCAAAACATTTTTCTAGACACAACTCGGCCGCTAAAAACGATCAAGCAATGGGGCTCCTAAGGTCGGGGAAGGCTCTGATTACCAACTTGTAATGCCCTCGATGTGGCTATATCTCCCACGTGTCGAAGCACGACTTAGAGGCATAACCGCATTGAAAGCAATGTCGCAAGTGAGGTAATCTTCACACAACCCATGTAATATATAAAGGACAGAGATACATAGTTGGCTTACAATCGCCACTTCACACAATTACATGAATAAAGCATTACATCATCCAAATACAATCAAGGCCCGACTACGGAGCCAAAATAAAAGAAGAACCCCAAATGCGACAAAGGTCCCCGATCGACCCCAACTGGGCTCCAATACTGATCAACTAGAACGAAACAACACAAAGGACAAGATTTTCATCGAGCTCCTCCTTGAGCTTGGTTGCATGGACTGCACTGACTCATCGGCACCTGCAAGCTAGTTTTGGAAGTATCTGTGAGCCACGGGGACTCAGCAATCTCGCACCCTCACGATCAAGACTATTTAAGCTTATGGGTAAGGTAAAGGTATGAGATGGAGCTGTAGCAAGCGACTAGCATATATGGTGGCTAACATACGCAAAAGAGAGCGAGAAGAGAAGGCAAAGCACGGTTGAGAATCTATGATCAAGAAGTGATCCTAGAACAACCTACGTCAAACATAACTCCAACAACCATGTTCACTTCCCGGACTCCGCCGGAAAGAGACCATCACGGTTACGCACGCGGTTGATTCATTTTAATTAAGTTAAGGTTCAAGTTATCTACAACCGGACATTAACAAATTCCCATCTGCCCATAACCGCGGGCACGGCTTTCGAAAGTTCAAATCCCTGCAGGGGTGTGTCCCAACTTAGCCCATCACAAGCTCTCACGGTCAACGAAGGAATAGACCTCCTCCCGAGACGTTCCGATCAGACTCGGTATCTTGGTACAACAAGACATTTCGACAGGGTAAAACTAAACCAGCAACACCGCCCGAATGTGCCGACAAATCCCGATAGGAGCTGCACATATCTCTTTCTCAGGGCACACTCAGATGAGCGCTCCATACAACTAAAACCAAACCTCGAGTTTCCCCAAGGGGGCGCTGCACAGGACTCTAGTTTGGACCAACACTCAGAGGAGCACTGGCCCGGGGGGGGGGGGGGTAAAATAATGATGACCCTCAGGAGTGCGACTCCCAAGAGAAAAGAAAAGGCTAGGTGGCGAATGGTAAAACCAATGTTGGGCATTGCTGGAAGAGCTTTACTTAAGGCGAACTGTCAAGGGGTTCCCATTATTACCCAACCGCGTAAGGAACGCAAAATCAGGGAACATAACACCGATATGACGGAAACTAGGGCGGCAAGAGTGGAACAAAACACCAGGCATAAGGCCGAGCCTTCCACCCTTTACCAAGTATATAGATGCATTAATTAAATAAGATATATTGTGATATCCCAACAAGTCAGCATATTCCAACAAGGAACAACATCTCCATGTTCCAACAAGGAACAAACTTCAATCTTCACCTGCAACTAACAACGCTATAAGAGGGGCTGAGCAAAGCGGTAACATAGCCAAACAACGGTTTGCTAGGACAAGGTGGGTTAGAGGCTTGGTTCAACAATATGGGAGGCATGATAAGCAAGTGGTAGGTATCGCAGCATAGGCATAGCAAAAGAGCGAGCAACTAGCAAGCAAAGATAGAAGTGATTTCGAGGGTATGATCATCTTTCCTGAGATCCCGCAAGGAAGAAGAACGAGTCCATGACGAAGACAAACGGACGTAGACGAACGAATCCTCACAACACGACGTTATCGGAACCAACCCGAAGAAGCAACACCGGAAAGAAGCAAATAACATAGTGAACAACCACCACGTAGACATGGCATGATGCACAACCAAGTATGATGCATGTCCGGTTTAATGATAAATGACATGGCAAAAAACACAAGCAATACTACAAATTAAGTGGAGCTCAATATGCAACGGAGTTGCATATTGAAGAAAACACCACATGACTTATTTAGTTCTCTCTCGTTTATGTACCCAACAATATTAAATGTTGATTAACATGGCAAGGGGTGAAGCACAACAAAACTACCTATCTAGGCAAGTTTAAATGAGGCCGGAAACAACGAACAACAATTCCGGTAAAGCCCCATATGCATATTTTAAGGTTTGGTACTGTTCTGCCCTAAACCATATTTTAGAGTTGTTAAACATGCAAAGTAAGGCCACCATGTTAAACAAGGCATTTTTCTACCCCATTTACATATAAAGATTATTAAATTTGGAGCTACGGTTAAATAGTTATGAATTAAATCATTTTAGCATGGCATAGGATCAAATTTACACAAACAACATTTTAAACATTTTTAACATGGATGAAAGTTGCATATTATTAAACTAGACGAGATTCTAAGCAAGTTTCATATATAATTTATTTTAATCCGATACAGGGTTTGTGAGATATTAAATGCATGATCAACAAGGGCTTTCCTGTAAAACTGCAAACTCTGGGGTAAATAGACAAATCGCAGAACAGAAAAAAAACGTGACATGGGCCGAAACTGGCTGGCCCAACCGCACAGAGGTCTGAAGGGGGGGGGGGTTCTCACCATGGGCTTGGCCCAGATCTGTGGAGGAGGCGGCCTGGCAGGGCACGCTGGCCTTGGACATGGTCGGCCCACACACACGCGAGGAAAGTGGCCCAAGGGGCGGATCTAGGCAGGCGAGGCCGGCCCGTGCTAGCGAAACAGGGAGCGATGCGGTCAACGGGGCGGGCGAGGCGCTCGTCTCACGCGAGCGAGCAGGAACAGGGGAAGCGGGCGCCTGACGAACGTGCCTCTGCTCGTTGCAGAGGTAGCGGAGGCGGGCGACCGGGAATCGGGCAGGCGACGGCGGAGCTTGGCGCGACGGCAGCAACCGGATCGAGGTGGAAGGAGTCAGATGTTCGGGACGGCTATATCCGTCGTTCTCCCGGTGACGGCGACGAGCCCTCGAGGCCGAGCTCAGTCCATTGCGCCTCCTTTGGTTCCCTGCCCAGAACAAGACAGGGAGAGAGTTTGAGAGTAGGGAAGAGAAAATAAGGCAGAAGAGGAAGGGGAGAACGAGGTGCGGGGGAGGAGATCCGGTGGTCCGGTGGCAGAGCTCGCCGGCGCAACTGCTGGAGGCAAACGGCAGTGAGGCAGGACGCGGTCTCCTCGGTTGGGAGCTCGGGCTCCTATGTGCACGGGCGGATCGGGAAGGTGGAGGTTGGCTGCGGGCACAGGAACGAGGAGGCGAGGTGGTAGGACGACGGATGGATCGATCTGGCTGGATCAGGGAAGGTGGTAGGCTCGATGGGGAAAACAAGGAAGGAGGAGGCGGTTGTTGTTGGATTGGATCGGGCAAGATCCCGATGAAGGAGGGGGGTCGGTCAGTCGGCGGCGGAGACAGGATTGATGGGACAGCTTCCTCAATTTTAGGGTTGGCGATATATATAGCAGGCGGATAATTGGATAGGGACTACCTCGTCCCTCCGATCGAAATCAGACTATTGGGAAAAATAGGCTAGGGAGTCCAATTAACAAAACGGAGACGTTTTGTAGATGTTTGGGGATAATCCGGACACAACGGTAGAGACAGACTGGGTCGGGTCCGGGACAATTTCGGACGTGCACGTGAGGGGTTCGATGCACTGTGCAGAGAGGGTTTTGGACCGTGCGGTCGCATCGGACAACTCCGGAAGCGAAGAGGGGAAGGAGGATGGACTAGGTGGGCTGTGGCGAGACTGCAAGGGGGAGAAGAGAGAGAGAGGGCCCGGCATCTGTTTCCGGAGACCGAAAACGTCCGACGTTAGACCGACTATAATGTCACTATAGTTTAACGGTTGGGCTATCAAACGAACTCCGAATGCGATGAAACTTGACAGACGGTCTATCTACACTATAATAAGACCACACGCCAACTGTCATTCCATTCCGAGAACATTTTCCGGCCACTTATAAAATAATATTTCGGACATGCCGCGGGCGCGTGCAATTGTGTCTGGGCTCAGAACGAACAACAGAGGGAACTGGGGGAACCCGGACGGATGCAGGTTTTGAAAACATGATGATGCGATGCACATGATGACATGATGAAATGCAACATGCAAGAAAATGACCTGGCAACAGCAGCGAATAACTGGAAGACACCTGGCACATCGGTCTCGGGGCGTTACAACACTCCACCACTACGAGAGGATCTCGTCCCGAGATCTAGAATGGCACCGGAGGGACAACGGAAGAGAAAAAGAAGAGGTAAAAACTAAGTTGCTTCTTTGACAAACGAGTGAGACCAAAGAACCTTGAAAAGGTTAAGCCATTTCCAAAAAAGAATACAACGGAGATGAACAAAGTTGAAAACACCCCGTTAGGAAAGAGGAACAAGGAAGAACAAATTTGGACAGCACTCCGGTTGGAACGGAAGTCAAAAACTTGATAAAATGAAAAGAACTTGAGCAAAAGGACACAACACTCCGGTTAGATGGATAAGCACAGGAAAAAAAACATGATCTTAGATGAAACGAGATGATGGTTGAAGAAAACAACATCGCAATGCGTCCGAAACAAAAGTAAGAATGGAATGGGATGAACGAAGGAAAACAAGATCTCGAGGTAGCATGCTTACAACAAAAGCTAGAATGGAGTTGTTGGAAAACCAACAACGAAGGAATAAGTTTGATATGGTCTTGTGGAGTACATCCCAAATTAAGAGATGACAACCTGCCACTCACGGGAAAGAATTAGATTGGAATAAACAAGGAGACGAGAAACTTATTTCACCGGAAGGATAAAAGAAGACATTGGATCATTTATGAGCACCATAAATAGCAACAATCCTTAGGGAAGGGTTTAGGTGAAATATAACCCAAGATAACTCCAATGAAGAGATAGGTGGGTTACCAAGGAACTCATGAACGAATTGAAAATGATGGGTTTCAAATATGTCATTCCGGACAACTTGTGAATCATGAAACACGAACTCAAATTATCAAGAATGACATAATACCACCTCCAATGATACGAAAGAAAGGATGCACTCCGGATTGCGAGAAGAAGAAAACTTGAGCTCCTTTGAAAAGAATCTCAATGAACACTTGGAGAAGGAATTATTTCTTTGATGAACCATCATGTATAACCTTCCTAAAGAACTCCGGTAAACAAAAGAATGATCAAACGAAAGGAAAGAAAAGTTGGAAACACAAGGTGAATCCTTGCAATGATTTAGATGAATCTCCGTGGTGATATAATTGAAAGAGGTTGGAACTCCGGTAAAACAAAGATGAATAATTGAGATCAAGAATTTTGATGAACCTCCGGAATAAGGAATTAATCACTTGGATGAAACAAAATAAGAACTATGTTATGCGTATCCTTCATCAATTAAATTGATGACAAGCAACGGATTTGGCATACTACTTATTCTCGTCGAAAGGATTAAGATAGATATAGCGCAAACTTGGGAAGGTCTTCAATGCACCACCGATAGGATTGAAAAGCACGAATGCATAGATATGATACCTGAAGGGATATGATACATGAAGGAAGAAAACTCTTGAACGAACCACCGTAAGAATTGAAAATGAACGAAGTAAAGATAAAGAAACACCGGGAAGAATTGTGAAATGAACGAAGATGCTTGAGAGGATTTAGATACATGAGAACGAAGAGATCACGAGCCGATTAAGGATCACTTGAACGAAGCACCGGTAAAATTGGAGAATGATAGCTGAAAGCTGAGAATGAATAAATCTTAGATGATGGGCTTTGGATGAACAAACTGAAAAGGCTCCTGAATTACTCCGGATGTTTGAAAAGAATATCTCACAATCGCAAATGAGAGGATGGCAACAAGATAGAATCGCGAATCTTGAAGAGAATGGAGCAAGATTGAGAGAAAAATCTTCTTCGGTCTACAAATCCCCGAGAATGATGACGGGAAACACCACCAAGAATTATTGAGTACTCCGGAATTAAAATTGGAAAGGTTGAACCAACGATGAAAATAATTTGAAAGATCTTGGAGAAATACATTTGACTGATGATAATTCATCCTTACATCAAACTTCGAAAGGAATTTGAGAATACCTCCGGGAAAATAAGAAGAGTCAGGTAAGATCCTGGGAATAGACCTGTGGGTTAGGGCCCACTCAAAAGAAACACCGTTGAAAAGATTGCTTGAAAAGGAGAATGCACCGGTTGAATTAAATGACTTGAATGAGATAACAGACTCGAGATATCTTGAACACACCGGAACAAATGAATAGTGAAGAGTGGATGATTATGAGGTGCACCGGTATGATAAAAGCATTTGAAATACAGAAAAGAATATGATCAACACTGAAAGCTTGAATTAGATCCACCGGAGAAGAAAAAGAATGAATAATGGTGAACTAGAAACTTCGTTAAAATCTTCATGAGCATCACCGGATAAGAACATTGAAGGAAACGAATGGAGAGGCTTCACATCAATAAGATGGATACTCGATTAAGAAATCTGAGTCCTTGAAGAAAACAAGGGAGGGAGGGCGGGAAAACAAAGACAACTTGGGATGGATGAACGAACACCGTTGAGAAAGCTGAGATTGGATCTTGCGGATGTTGAAATGTTCGGATCCACTTGAAGAGAAACACACCGGTGAAAAGGATTGACATGACAATCTCAATTATCATGAAGGATTGGTATTCACATCGGAGTATGAAAACACCATTTGGGGAAGGTATGGAATCAACATTTGACTTTGAAGCAACTCGAATACCACAACTCAAAAACAAAACAAAGGATTGGCTTGCCAAATAAGCCGGAACAAACATATGATAGAGATTTCGTCCGAAGTTTTCGTGGTGGGGCCTACACGGGCTCGATCGTACAGCACCATCATGTACAAGGCAGTGCACATGACATACGAAGCGTCCCTGAGTCGGCATAGCCAAGGACTCTTTAAGACACAACGAGACCACTGTAAAACCGACCGTGAATAGGCGGACCACTAGACGTCGAACCCCAATTTCATATCATATATCTATCGGAAAGATATCCTAAGAGCTACTTGAATTCCCACCTATGAAACTCCCGAACCTTTCCGGTTATGCAATCAGGTGTTGGGGATATAGGGGAAGCATAATATCTCACCCAAATCTAGCAAATCCTACATCCAGCTGTATCCATCCTTCAACACATAACCAAGAAACCTTCGGAAATCATCTACCTCAACCTTCGAAAAGCATCCGTTATACAAGTTATGGTGATACTCCTAAACTCCCGCCCCAGTACTGGGTGGCGTCGAGGTTATCTCACCAACGAACTGCATAAAAGAGATTTTCGATGTCGGCGTACTAAACTCAAGTATTCCAGAACTGCAACGATAAAATTATGACGACAACACCTCAAAGCTCAACTCCCCGGGACACTTCCACAAAACCCCTGACAGGAGGCACCAAGACAATGTTCTCGTCACAAAACCATCGAAACGATTCCAAGATACCCGTGTGATCCTAAAATTTTTTAGTGAAATTTGAGAAGAGAAGAGTCAAAACTCTACGTCAGGATGCCTTACCAGAGCGATGAGGAGACTGGGAAGTAAAAAGAATTCCTAAACTCTCCGATATATAATTCCTAAATGACTCAAAACATTTTTCTAGACACAACTCGGCCGCTAAAAACGATCAAGCAATGGGGCTCCTAAGGTCGGGGAAGGCTCTGATTACCAACTTGTAATGCCCTCGATGTGGCTATATCTCCCACGTGTCGAAGCACGACTTAGAGGCATAACCGCATTGAAAGCAATGTCGCAAGTGAGGTAATCTTCACACAACCCATGTAATATATAAAGGACAGAGATACATAGTTGGCTTACAATCGCCACTTCACACAATTACATGAATAAAGCATTACATCATCCAAATACAATCAAGGCCCGACTACGGAGCCAAAATAAAAGAAGAACCCCAAATGCGACAAAGGTCCCCGATCGACCCCAACTGGGCTCCAATACTGATCAACTAGAACGAAACAACACAAAGGACAAGATTTTCATCGAGCTCCTCCTTGAGCTTGGTTGCATGGACTGCACTGACTCATCGGCACCTGCAAGCTAGTTTTGGAAGTATCTGTGAGCCACGGGGACTCAGCAATCTCGCACCCTCACGATCAAGACTATTTAAGCTTATGGGTAAGGTAAAGGTATGAGATGGAGCTGCAGCAAGCGACTAGCATATATGGTGGCTAACATACGCAAAAGAGAGCGAGAAGAGAAGGCAAAGCACGGTTGAGAATCTATGATCAAGAAGTGATCCTAGAACAACCTACGTCAAGCATAACTCCAACAACCGTGTTCACTTCCCGGACTCCGCCGGAAAGAGACCATCACGGTTACGCACGCGGTTGATTCATTTTAATTAAGTTAAGGTTCAAGTTATCTACAACCGGACATTAACAAATTCCCATCTGCCCATAACCGCGGGCACGGCTTTCGAAAGTTCAAATCCCTGCAGGGGTGTGTCCCAACTTAGCCCATCACAAGCTCTCACGGTCAACGAAGGAATAGACCTCCTCCCGAGACGTTCCGATCAGACTCGGTATCTCGGTACAACAAGACATTTCGATAGGGTAAAACTAAACCAGCAACACCGCCCGAATGTGCCGACAAATCCCGATAGGAGCTGCACATATCTCTTTCTCAGGGCACACTCAGATGAGCGCTCCATACAACTAAAACCAAACCTCGAGTTTCCCCGAGGGGGCGCTGCACAGGACTCTAGTTTGGACCAACACTCAGAGGAGCACTGGCCCGGGGGGGGGGGGGTAAAATAATAATGACCCTCAGGAGTGCGACTCCCAAGAGAAAAGAAAAGGCTAGGTGGCGAATGGTAAAACCAATGTTGGGCATTGCTGGAAGAGCTTTACTTAAGGCGAACTGTCAAGGGGTTCCCATTATTACCCAACCGCGTAAGGAACGCAAAATCAGGGAACATAACACCGATATGACGGAAACTAGGGCGGCAAGAGTGGAACAAAACACCAGGCATAAGGCCGAGCCTTCCACCCTTTACCAAGTATGTAGATGCATTAATTAAATAAGATATATTGTGATATCCCAACAAGCAAGCATATTCCAACAAGGAACAACATCTCCATGTTCTAACAAGGAACAAACTTCAATCTTCACCTGCAACTAACAACGCTATAAGAGGGGCTGAGCAAAGCGGTAACATAGCCAAACAACGGTTTGCTAGGACAAGGTGGGTTAGAGGCTTGGTTCAACAATATGGGAGGCATGATAAGCAAGTGGTAGGTATCGCAGCATAGGCATAGCAAAAGAGCGAGCAACTAGCAAGCAAAGATAGAAGTGATTTCGAGGGTATGATCATCTTGCCTGAGATCCCGCAAGGAAGAAGAACGAGTCCATGACGAAGACAAACGGACGTAGACGAACGAATCCTCACAACACGACGTTATCGGAACCAACCCGAAGAAGCAACACCGGAAAGAAGCAAATAACATAGTGAACAACCACCACGTAGACATGGCATGATGCACAACCAAGTATGATGCATGTCCGGTTTAATGATAAATGACATGGCAAAAAGCACAAGCAATACTACAAATTAAGTGGAGCTCAATATGCAACGGAGTTGCATATTGAAGAAAACACCACATGACTTATTTAGTTCTCTCTCGTTTATGTACCCAACAATATTAAATGTTGATTAACATGGCAAGGGGTGAAGCACAACAAAACTACCTATCTAGGCAAGTTTAAATGAGGCCGGAAACAACGAACAACAATTCCGGTAAAGCCCCATATGCATATTTTAAGGTTTGGTACTGTTCTGCCCTAAACCATATTTTAGAGTTGTTAAACATGCAAAGTAAGGCCACCATGTTAAACTAGGCATTTTTCTACCCCATTTACATATAAAGATTATTAAATTTGGAGCTACGGTTAAATAGTTATGAATTAAATCATTTTAGCATGGCATAGGATCAAATTTACACAAACAACATTTTAAACATTTTTAACATGGATGAAATTTGCATATTATTAAACTAGACGATATTCTAAGCAAGTTTCATATATAATTTATTTTAATCCGATGCAGGGTTTGTGAGATATTAAATGCATGATCAACAAGGGCTTTCCTGTAAAACTGCAAACTCTGGGGTAAATAGACAAATCGCAGAACAGAAAAAAAATGTGACATGGGCCGAAACTGGCTGGCCCAACCGCACAGAGGTCTGAACGGGGGGGGGGGGTTCTCACCATGGGCTTGGCCCAGATCTGTGGAGGAGGCGGCCTGGCAGGGCACGCTGGCCTTGGACATGGTCGGCCCACACACACGCGAGGAAAGTGGCCCAAGGGGCGGATCTAGGCAGGCGAGGCCGGCCCGTGCTAGCAAAACAGGGAGCGATGCGGTCAACGGGGCGGGCGAGGCGCTCGTCTCATGCGAGCGAGCAGGAACAGGGGAAGCGGGCGCCTGACGAACGTGCCTCTGCTCGTTGCAGAGGTAGCGGAGGCGGGCGGCCGGGACGCGGGCAGGCGACGGCGGAGCTTGGCGCGACGGCAGCAACCGGATCGAGGTGGAAGGAGTCAGATGTTCGGGACGGTTGTATCCGGCGTTCTCCTGGTGACGGCAACGAGCCCTCGAGGCCGAGCTCAGTCCATTGCGCCTCCTTTGGTTCCCTGCCCAGAATAAGACAGGGAGAGAGTTTGAGAGTAGGGAAGAGAAAATAAGGCAGAAGAGGAAGGGGAGAACGAGGTGCGGGGGAGGAGATCCGGTGGTCCGGCGGCAGAGCTCGCCGGCGCAACTGCTGGAGGCAAACGGTAGTGAGGCGGGACGCGGTCTCCTCGGTTGGGAGCTCGGGCTCCTGTGTGCACGGGCGGATCGGGAAGGTGGAGGTTGGCTGCGGGCACAGGAACGAGGAGGCGAGGTGGATCGATCTGGCTGGATCAGGGAAGGTGGTAGGCTCGATGGGGAAAACAAGGAAGGAGGAGGCGGTTGTTGTTGGATTGGATCGGGCAAGATCCCGATGAAGGAGGGGGGTTGGTCAGTCGGCGGCGGAGACAGGATTGATGGGACAGCTTCCTCAATTTTAGGGTTGGCGATATATATAGCGAGTGGATAATTGGATAGGGACTACGTCGTCCCTCCGATCGAAATCGGACTGTTGGGAAAAATAGGCTAGGGAGTCCAATTAACAAAACGGAGACGTTTTGTAGATGTTTGGGGATAATCCGGACACAACGGTAGCGACAGCCCGGGTCGGGTCCGGGACAATTTCGGACGCGCACGTGAGGGGTTCGATGCACTGTGCAGAGAGGGTTTCGGGCCGTGCGGTCGCATCGGACAACTCCGGAAGCGAAGAGGGGAAGGAGGATGGACTAGGTGGGCTGTGGCGAGACTGTGAGGGGGAGAAGAGAGAGAGAGGGCCCGGCATTTGTTTCCGGAGACCGAAAACGTCCGACGTTAGACCGACTATAATGTCGCTATAGTTTAACGGTTGGGCTATCAAACGAACTCCGAATGCGATGAAACATGACAGACGGTCTATCTACACTATAATAAGACCACACGTCAACTCTCATTCCATTCCGAGAAAATTTTCCGGCCACTTATAAAATAATATTTCGGACATGCCGTGGGCGCGTGCAAGTGTGTATGGGCTCAGAACGGACAACAGAGGGAACTGGGGGAACCCGGACGGATGCAGGTTTTGAAAACATGATGATGCGATGCACATGATGACATGATGAAATGCAAAATGCAAGCAAATGACCTGGCAACAGCAGCGAATAACTGGAAGACACCTGGCACATCGGTCTCGGGGTGTTACAATATCATTCAATTTAGTAAGATGTGCCACAACAGTTTCAGATTCATAACCATGAAAAGGATCAGATTCAACCAAAGTAATTATATCAGGATCAACAGAGAATTCATAATCCTTATCAGTAACAAAGATAGGTGAAGTAGCAAAAGCAGGGTCAGGTTTCATTCTAGCATTTAAAGATTGCTTACTCCATTTAGCTAATAATCTTTTGAGTTCAGTTCTATTTTGGCAAGCTAAAATAGCTAAATAAGCTTCTTGATGAAAGACATAGCCCTTAGGAATAACAAGTGATTCTTCATCATCACTTTCATCAGATTCAATATTTTCAATCTCTCTAGCCCTAGCAAGTTGTTCATCAAGAAAATCACTAAGTGGCATAGTAGTATCAGGCATAGAGGTAGTTTCTTCATAAGTATCATGCATAGCAGAAATGGCATCATCAATAACATGCGACATATCAGAACGAATAACAGAAGCAGGTGTAGGTGTCGCAAACTTACTCATAACAGAAGGTGAATCAAGTGAAGAGCTAGATGGTAGTTCCTTACCTCCCCTCGTAGTTGAGGGATAGATCTTCGTTTTTGGATCTCTCAAGTTCTTCATAATGATAAGTAGATATATATATATATATATCCCAAGTGACTCAAAGAATAGAGCTATGCTCCCCGGCAACGGTGCCAGAAAATAGTCTTGATAACCCACAAGTATAGGGGATCGCAACAGTTTTCGAGGGTAGAGTATTCAACCCAAATTTATTGATTCGACACAAGGGGAGCCAAAGAATATTCTCAAGTATTAGCAGCTGAGTTGTCAATTCAACCACACCTAGAAACTTAATATCTGCAGCAAAGTGTTTAGTAGCAAAGTAATATGATAGTGATGGTAACGGTAGCAAAAGGTAACAGTAGTAAAGTATTGTTTTTGGTATTTTGTAGTGATGATAGCAATAGCAACGGAAAAGTAAATAAGCGAAGAACAATATATGGAAAGCTCATAGGCAATGGATCGGTGATAGAGAATTATGCCGGATGCGGTTCATCATGTAACAGTCATAACCTAGGGTGACACAAAACTAGCTCCAGTTCATTGATATAATTTAGGCATGTATTCCGAATATAGTCAAACGTGCTTATGGAAAATAACTTGCATGACAGCTTTTGTCCTACCCTCCCGTGGCAGTGGGGTCCTTACGGAAACTAAGGGATATTGAGGCCTCCTTTTAGTAGAGAACGGAACAAAGCATTAACACATAGTGAATACATGAACTCCTCAAACTACAGTCATCACCGGTAAGTATCCCAATTATTGTCACTTCGGGGTTAACGGATCATAAGACATAATAGGTGACTATAGACTTGCAAGATAGGATCAAGAACACTCATATATTGATGAAAATATAATAGGTTCAGATCTGAAATCATGGCACTCGGGCCCTAGTGACAAGCATTAAGCATCGCAAAGTCATAGCAACATTAATCTCAGAACATAGTTGTAACACCCCAGATGTAAAACTTCCAAGTTTGGCAATGTATCCAGCCTTGTCGTGTTCAATACCATGTGGTTTTCCTCTTTGAGGGTTTCATTTTGGGTTTGGTTTGTTTCCCTTTGCTTTGCCTTTTCATTGCTTGTTTTTTTCTCTATGCCATCTCATGTTGCATTTGGTCATTCATGTTTTTGCCATGAGCATCATGTGCATTACCCCTTGTCCCCTCTCAAACCTTTGAACCATCACCCCCTCTCCTTCCCTTTCTTTTCTTTTCTTGCAAGTGCCATATTGCACTACTCCATTAATGTTCTTCTTCTCCCTATAAATCTTGCACCATGCCTACATCCTCTCTGCCAATTTTCAACTCATTTGAATATGTTTTGGTTAGGTTAAAAATTGACTCAAGTTTGAATTTAATTCAAACTTGATTTAATTTTCTTCCTTTAAAAATCCCCAAAGCAATTTATTCAAATGGCCCATAATTCCAGGAGCTTGAGGCTATTTTTATTTCTGCCAAATACCTCTCCTACCTCCCTGGACTTTTCCTTTTCTACAGCGGTATTTAAATTCTCAGATCTAAATAAAGGGAGAAGCCTCCCAATGCATCCACCTGGGCCTCCCGCAGCCAGCAGCCCACCTAGGCACCGGCCAGCCCAGCCAGCGCAGCCCATCCAGCCTGCTTGCGACAGGAGCGTCGTCTCCCCTGTACGGCAGCTCATCCACAGGAGCCACGTCGGCGTCCGGTCGATTTGACGGCCGGAGAAGCTCCCTAGACCCCCTATAAACTTGTCCCCCGCGTCCTAGGGTTCCTCCTCGACCGATCCCCCTCCTCTACCTGCCTCACCGCCACCTAGTTTAGCGCCGCGCGCCGTGCCCTCGCCTTGCCCGCCATGGCCTCGCCGAGCAAGAGCTCGAGCTCGGGGTAGCCGTCCACGTCGTCTCCGACCCACCTGCTGCCGTGGAGAGGGCTGTCAAGTACCTCTCCGTCCCCTGCCTGCACGCACGCGATGCCATGGCCCCGGGATCTACCTCCCCGTCGTCCTCTTCCTCCCCTGCTTCACGGACAACAGCCCCGTCAAGTTCAGAGCTCCCTCGCGACGTCTTCGGCTTGTCTCCGTCGACCACATCATGTCCTAGGGTGAGCTGGGTAAAGCACCTACCTCCCCCTTTGTTTCCATGGCATTTAGGACCCCGTGAGGCTCGGTCGATCCGTGTCTTTGCTGCGCTCCTGGTGCTCTAGCGAGGCCCTTTTTTCTTGTAGATGTAGTTGTTGTCGCTGTCGTAGCATGCCCGTGTGCCCCTGTTCGGGATCCCCTCTGTCGCCCGCGGCTTGCATGCCCCGCTTCGCCGCGTCTCCTGCTGCAGCTCTCCCGCATCCGCGTCGCTCGCTGCCTCACCGGCGCCATCGTCGCCGTGGCCGCAAGCTCGGCAAGCTCCTGCTCACACGAACACCCACATATGCACGCACTCTTGTAGCAGCTCCGTTTGCATTACCCCGCGCTCACACACCACTCCCGCACACCTGCGGTGCTCTTTAGCCGTTGTTGCCATCGCCTCACTCGCCGGCGTCGTCGTCGTTTTCTTTTCTGTTTGTGTAGAGGAGACTAGCCCAGGCCTCGTGCTGGTACATAAGTTGCCCGCTCTTCTTTTTGTCAACTACTAGTGCCTAGCCCAGTGGCAAAGGCCTTGCTCTATCTACACAGTGGAGACCCGATTTCGAATCCTTCACGACGCATAAATGTCCCCTTCTTTTTCTTGCCTGTTCTACATGAGCCACCGACAGGAGGGTCCCATCTGGCATACCCTCACACCGCACGGCCCCCCATGTCATCCTCACACCCCCTCCTCACATTTTTTTAAATAGCTCAGCGATTTTTCCATTTCTGGAAAGATGCCATTTCCATTTCAAGCAAGTCCATTTCTGGACGTTACCAAATATGGAAATTGCCAATTCTGCCAGATTCCATTTAGGGCAGTTTTCAACTTATTGCACTTGTGATGATTTTTCTACTGCAACCCCAACATATTATATATATTTTTGGGGTAGAAAAATCCAATGAATCCAATGGTGGCATTAGTTTATGCATTTGTGCAAGTTCACAAACATGTCATTTTACATCATGATGTTGTTTTATCCTTTTTGTGTGATTTAATGCAAGAATGCTATGAGGTCGCTTTGCACATGGATAGCTTCATTTTCATGTCTACTCCATGCTAGATTTTGTTCCATGCCATGATATACTATGTAGTGAGTTAATCAAGCTTGTTAACATGCCAACATGAATCTGTTTTTGCCATGTCCTGAAATTTCACTAAGTCTGAATCTGTTTATAAAATTTGCTATGTTTGCATGGGTGTAATCATATTTTCTGTGCCCTCTTGGCTTATGGTCAGTAGGGGACTTTTTTTATGTGCTTAGAGTAGCTTCATGTCATGCCTTGCTTTGCCATGTTAAGTTCCTATAGCATATAGTTTTCATGCTCCAAAGTGTGCTACCTGATGTGAAATTCCAGACTTGTGTTAATTTCACAAGTCTGAAACCTGTTATCGTTTGCATTTTTGCCATGCTTGTCATGCCTCCCAAATTGCCATGTCAAAACTCTAACCCACCATGTCCTAGCAAACCGTTGATTGGCTATGTTACCGCTTTGCTCAGCCCCTCTTATAGCGTTGCTAGTTGCAGGTGAAGATTGAAGATCGTTCCTTGTTGGAACATTATTTTTTTTCTTGTTGGGATATCATTATATTATCTTGTTATCTTAATGCATCTATACACTTGGTAAAGGGTGGAAGGCTCGGCCTCTCGCCTAGTGTTTTGTTCCACTCTTGCCGCCCTAGTTTTCCGTCATATCGGTGTTATGTTCCCGGATTTTGCGTTCCTCACGCGGTTGGGTGATAATGGGAACCCCTTGATAGTTCGCCTTGAATAAAACTCTTCCAGCAATGCCCAACCTTGGTTTTAGCATTTGCCACCTAGCCTCTTTCCCTTGGGTTTCCGGAGCCCGAGGGTCATCTTATTTAAACCCCCCGGGGCCAGTGCTCCTCTGAGTGTTGGTCCAAACAGAGCCACTTGCAGCGCCACCTCGGGGAAACTCGAGGTTTGGTTTTAGTTGTACGTAGTGTTCATGTGAGTGTTCCCTGAGAACGAGATTTGTGCAGCTCCTATCGGGATTTGTCGGCACATTCGGGCGGTGTTGCTGGATTAGTTTTACCTTGTCAAAATGTCTTGTAACCGGGATTCCGAGTCTGATCGGGTCTTCCCGCTAGAAGGTATATCCTCGTTGACCGTGAGAGCTTGTCATGGGCTAAGTTGGGACTCCCCTGCAGGGATTTGAACTTTCGAAAGCCGTGCCCGCGGTTTAGGGGCAGATGGGAATTTGTTAATGTCCGGTTGTAGATAACTTGAACCTTAACTTTATTAAAAATGAATCAACTGTGTGCGTTACCGTGATGGTCTCTTCTCGGCGGAGTCCGGGAAGTGAACACGGTGTTGGAGTAATGCTTGCCACAAGTTGTTCTCTAGTTATTCGTTCACGCTTTGCTTTCTCTTCTCGCTCTCTTTTGCGAACAGGTTAGCCACCATATATGCTAGTCGCTTGCTGCAGCTCCACATATATTTACCTTGCCTTACCTATAAGCTTGAATAGTCTTGATCGCGAGGGTGCGAGATTGCTGAGTCCCTGTGGCTCACAGATTACTTCCAAACCTGATGCAGGGCCTGATGACTCCGTTCCAGATGACATGCTTGAGCTCAAGTGGGAGTTCGATGAGGACTCACGCCGTTACTATGTGTCTTTCCATGATGATCAGTAGTGGTGCCCAGTTGGGGCGATCGGGACCATGTCGCATGTTGGGTTGATCTTTTATTTTGGCACTGTAGTCGGGCCATGAGTGATTGGATGATGTAATGCTATTTATGTACTTTGTTTGACATGGCGAGTGTAAGCCAACTATGTACCTTCCCCTTTTATTATCTATTTACATGGGATGTTGTGAAGATTTCCTTACTTGCGACATTGCTTTCAATGCGGTTATGCCTCTAAGTCGTGCTTCGACACGTGGGAGATATAGCCGCATCGAGGGCGTTACAAGTTGGTAATCAGAGCCTTCCCCGACCTTAGGAGCCCCCACTGCTTGATCGTTATTAGCAGCCGTTGTTGAGTCTAGAAAAATGTTTTGAGTCATTTAGGAATTATATAACAGAGAGTTTAGGAATTCTTTTTACTCCCCAGTCCCTTCATCGCTCTGGTAAGGCATCCTGACGTAGAGTTTTGACTCTTCTCTTCTCAAATTTCACTATTTTTTTTAGGATCACGCGGGTATCTTGGAATCGTTACGATGGATTTGTGACAAGAACATTGTTCTTGGTGCCTCCTGTCATTTAGGGGTTGTGGCAGTGTCCCGGGGAGTTGAGCTCCGAGGTGTTGTCGTCACAATTTTATCGTTGCAGTTCTGGAATACCTGAGTTTAGTTCACCGACATCGAAAATCTCTTTTATGCAGTTGTTGGTGAGATAACCTCGACGCCACCCAGTACCGGGGCGGGAGTTCAGGAGTATTGCCATAACTTGTATAACAGATGCTTTTCGAAGGTTGAGGTAAACGATTTCCGAAGTTTTCTCGGTTATGTGTTGAAGGATGGATACAGCTAGATGTAGGATTTGCTAGATTTGGGTGAGATATTATGCTTCACCTGTATCCCCAACACCTGATTGCATAACCGGAAAGGTTCGGGAGTTTCATAGGTGGGAATTCTTGTAGCTCTAGTTCTTCTTCCACGGATATTTGGTTTGAGATTGGGATTTCTTACTGAGTATTCGTTCTTGTTCCTTACCTTGTTGATCTATTCCTCTACGTAAATTCTAAGTGGCTTCTCAATTTATGGATATGTGACCATTTCAATTGGAATGCATTCGTTCATTTTGTTCGGATGTGAAGACTATATGTTGCAATTTCATCCCGCTTGATTCAGCTTCAATTTTATCTGTCGATGTGCTAATGGATGTCACCCTCTTCAGGATGGCTCCCGCTAAGAGCAGCAATCAGAATTAGAATCAGGATCCGCCACCACCTCCCCCTCCTCCGGAGGCATGGCAAGCTGTGATGGCTGCTACCAATGCAAACCCGCAGTTGATCATGCAAATTCTTCAAGAGCGCAACCAAGCGAACCAAGGCAACCAAGGCAACAATCAGAATCACTTTGCTACACTCAACCAGTTCCTTGCAAACCAGCCAAAGACTTTCAGCAATTGTGTTGAGGCAACTAATGCTGACGATTGGCTTGTGGACTTGTGCAAGCATTTCGAGTGCAGTAACGTCAGGCCTGAGGACTTTGTCAAGTTCACTTCCTTCCAACTCAAAGACCAAGCTGCAGAATGGTTCCAGCAGTACAAAGATTCCAGAGGAGGCCGTGTGATTACCTGGGATGAATTCCATCAAGACTTCAAAGCTCAACATATTCCTCAGAGCGTGGTTGAAAGCAAGCGTGAGGAATTCCGCAACCTGAAGCAAGGCTCTTTGTCTGTCTATGACTACAACAAGTTGTTTCAGAAGCTCGCCCGCTTTGCTAAGCAGGACGTCCCTGACGAGAAGAGCATGATATACCAGTTCAGGGGTGGTCTCACAGAAGAAATCCAGCTAGCTCTTGTTCTCTTTGAGCCCTTGAGGTACGATGAGTTCTACAACATGGCATTGAAGCAAGAGGCTGCTCAACTGAAGTGTGATGCTTCCAAGAAGCGAGTCAGAGATGCTACTCCTTCTTCCTCTACTCAAGTGGCCAAGCAGCAGAAGTATTGGCTTCCTCCTCCTCCGTTCCGTCAGCCGTATCAGCAGAAGAGCAAAGGTGGCAGTGGATCTTCCCACCCACCCAACCCTGGCTTTCAGAACAAGACTTCGTCTCGAGCTCCAAGATCGAGTGCTCCGTATCACTGTCCGCTTTCAGAGGTCACGTGCAACAAGTGCCAACAGAAGGGTCACTATGCCAACAAATGCTTCAACCAGAGGCGTCTCCCTCCTCCTCCTCCCGTGAGATCGGCAAATACAGCTATGGTCAAGCATAACCCCAAGCATGCCAAGGTCAACTTGTTGAACGCAGCTCAGGCAGAGGACTCGTCAGATGTCATCATGGGTAACCTTCTATTAACGATGTTCCTGCAAAAGTTCTTTTTAACACTGGTGCATTGCTTTGTTTTATTTCAACACCATTTGTTGCCAAGCATGATTTTGTGACCGAAAGGATTCCTTTCCCGTTGAAGATTGTGTCTCCGGGCAAGCAAATGCCTTCTAACAATTGCGTCCCGGATGTCTCTATCACGTTGGGCGACTACAAGTTTCTTTCTTCTCCGGTGGTTCTTGGAAATTCGGATATTGATCTTATTCTCAGAATGGATTGGCTTTCTAAGCACAAGGCGCATCTTGATTGTGCAGCCAGGCAGATTCAATTGACTCATTCGCCTGAGGATGTAATTGTCTTTGCCGCTCGCGATGATACAATCCGTCTATTTTCTCTCAATGAGAAGGGTGAACTGGATGCCATCTCGCAAATTCCAGTCGTTTGCGAATATCAAGACTTCTTTCCAGAAGAGCTTCCAGGAATGCCTCCGCACCGGCCAGTTGAAATCGTCATCGATCTTGCGCCTGGCACGGAACCGGTTTGCAAGTGTCCTTACAAGCTCGGACCTGAAGAGTTGAAGGAGCTGAAAAAGCAACTCGATATTCAAGAGCGAATGGGTATCATCCGACCTAATTCTTCTCCGTGGGGTTGTGGAGTTCTTTTTGTGAAGAAGAAGGATGGAACGGACCGACTTTGTGTTGACTACCGTCCATTGAACAAGAAGACTATTAAGAACAAGTACCCACTTCCCAACATCAACGAGCTGTTCGAACAACTCAAAGGTGCCCAAGTATTCTCCAAGCTTGATCTCTGTATGGGTTATCACCAGATTCGAATCCGTGAGCAAGATATTCCCAAGACGGGAAGCTATGGTTCATATGAATACACTGTCATGTCTTTTGGCCTCGTCAACGCTCCTCCGACTTTCTCTCGCATGATGAACTTCATCTTCAATGCCTACACAAATGAATTCGTTTTGGTCTATCTCGACGACATTCTGGTCTTTTCGAAGAACAAGGAAGATCATGCCAAGCACTTGCGTTTGGTGCTTGATAAGCTCAGGGAACATCAGTTCTACGCCAAGTTCTCAAAGTGCGAGTTTTGGCTTGATGAGGTTCTTTATCTTAGGCATATCATCTCTGCCAAGGGCATTGCGGTGAATCCTGAGAAGGTGTCTGCAATTGTGAATTGGGAACCACCTCAGAACGTGAAGCAACTCCGTAGCTTCCTCGGTCTCGCAAGCTACTGTTGAAGGTTCGTTGAGAACTTTTCTAAGATCGCGAAGCCTCTTTCAAACCTTCTCCAGAAGCACATCAAGTACGTTTGGTCTCCGGAATGTGACATCGCTTTCAACACTTTGAAAGAGAAATTGGTCACTGCTCCAGTTCTGACTCCTCCTGATGAATCCAAACCGTTCGAGGTCTTCTGCGATGCCTCTCTTCAAGGTCTTGGTGCAGTTTTGATGCAAGAGAAGAAAGTTGTGGCTTATACCTCTCGCCAGTTGAAACCCAATGAGAAGAACTACCCCACTCATGACCTCGAGTTGGCGGCAGTTGTGCATGCTCTTTTGACTTGGAGACATCTCTTATTGGGAAGAAAAGTGGACATCTTCACTGACCACAAGAGTCTCAAGTACATCTTCACTCAGCCTAATCTCAACCTCAGGCAGACTCGATGGGTTGAAATGATTCAAGAGTATAATCCGAGTATCGAGTATACTCCAGGAAAGGCCAATGTGATTGCTGACGCATTGAGCAGGAAGGCTTATTGCAACAGTCTGATTCTCAAGCCTTATCAACCCGAGCTTTGTGAAGCTTTCCTCAAACTTAATCTGCAAGTTGTTCCTCAAGGTTTCCTCACCAACCTTCAAGTCTCTCCTACCTTGGAAGACCAGATTCGCGAGGCTCAACTTCTTGATGCTATGGTGAAGAAGGTGAAGATTGGGATTGCCAAGATTCAACCCAAGTACAAGTGCTACCGCCTTGATGACAAGGATACTCTCTTCTTCGAGGATCGTATTGTTGTGCCCAAAGGTGATCTTCGTAAAGTTATCATGAACGAGGCTCACAATTCACTCCTCTCGATCCACCCTGGCAGCATGAAGATGTATCAGGACCTCAAGCAGGCTTATTGGTGGACTCGAATGAAGCGCGAGATTGCTCAGTTCGTGAATGAATGTGATGTCTGCAGAAGAGTCAAGGTAGAACACCAAAGGCCAGCTGGTCTCCTCCAACCTCTTGCTATTCCAGAATGGAAGTTTGACCACATTGAGATGGACTTCGTGACTAGGTTTCCAAAGTCCAAGCGTGGCAATGATGCTATATTTGTTGTCATCGACAAACTCACTAAAGTGGCTCACTTTCTGCCTATCAAAGAGTCTATCACTGCAGCTCAATTGGTGGAGCTCTATACCTCAAGAATTGTCTTGCTGCACGGTATTCCTCAGGTGATCTCTTTAGACCGTGGCAGCATCTTTACCTCCAAGTTTTGGGATTCTTTTCAGAAGGCCATGGGCACCAACATCAGCTCCAGCACAACTTTCCATCCTCAAACTAGCGGTCAAGTCGAGCGTGTCAACCAGATTCTTGAAGATATGCTCAGGGCTTGTGTGATCTCCTTCGGCATGAAGTGGGAGGATTGCCTTCCTTATGCTGAATTCTCCTACAACAACAGTTTTCAAGCAAATTCGGGCAAGGCCCCATTCGAAATTCTCTATGGCAGGAAGTGCCGTACCCCTCTCAACTGGTCTGAAACCGGTGAACGTCAACTTCTGGGAAATGACTTAATCACAGAGGTAGAGGAAATGTGTAAAGTCATTCGAGATAACCTCAAAGCAGCGCAATCGCGCCAGAAGAGCTACTATGATAGTAAGCACCGTGTTTTGGTTTTCGAGATCAGAGATCATGTTTACCTCTGCGTCTCTCCAATGAAAGGTACTCGTCGCTTCAGTATCAAAGGGAAGCTTGCCCTGAGATACGTGGGTCCTTTCAAGATCGTGAGCAAGAGAGGCGATCTCGCCTATCAACTCGAGCTTCCTTCAAACTTTGCAAATGTGCATGACGTGTTCCATGTCTCTCAGCTCCGCAAGTGCTTCAAGACTCCTGACCGCATCGTCAACTTCGAAGACATTGATCTCCAAGAAGAGCTCTCTTATCGTGAGCACCCCGTTGCTATTCTTGAAGAGACTGAACGCAAGACTCGCAATAAGTCAATCAAATTCCTCAAAGTCAAGTGGTCACACCATTCCGACCGTGAAGCCACCTGGGAATGCGAGGATCACCTCCGTTCTGAGTACCCGGCATTTTTCCAGTCCTAGATCTCGGGACGAGATCCTTTCGTAGTGGTGGTGTGTTGTAACACCCCGATGTAAAACTTCCAAGTTTGGCAATGTATCCAGCCTTGTCGTGTTCAATACCATGTGGTTTTCCTCTTTGAGGGTTTCATTTTGGGTTTGGTTTGTTTCCCTTTGCTTTGCCTTTTCATTGCTTGTTTTTTTCTCTATGCCATCTCATGTTGCATTTGGTCATTCATGTTGTTGCCATGAGCATCATGTGCATTACCCCTTGTCCCCTCTCAAACCTTTGAACCATCACCCCCCTCTCCTTCCCTTTCTTTTCTTTTCTTGCAAGTGCCATATTGCACTACTCCATTAATGTTCTTCTTCTCCCTATAAATCTTGCACCATGCCTACATCCTCTCTGCCAATTTTCAACTCATTTGAATATGTTTTGGTTAGGTTAAAAATTGACTCAAGTTTGAATTTAATTCAAACTTGATTTAATTTTCTTCCTTTAAAAATCCCCAAAGAAATTTATTCAAATGGCCCATAATTCCAGGAGCTTGAGGCTATTTTTATTTCTGCCAAATACCTCTCCTACCTCCCTGGACTTTTCCTTTTCTACAACGGTATTTAAATTCTCAGATCTAAAGAAAGGGAGAAGCCTCCCAATGCATCCACCTGGGCCTCCCGCAGCCAGCAGCCCACCTAGGCACCGGCCAGCCCAGCCAGCGCAGCCCATCCAGCCTGCTTGCGACAGGAGCGTCGTCTCCCCTGTACGGCAGGTCATCCACAGGAGCCACGTCGGCGTCCGGTCGATGTGACGGCCGGAGAAGCTCCCTAGACCCCCTATAAACTTGTCCCCCGCGTCCTAGGGTTCCTCCTCGACCGATCCCCCTCCTCTACCTGCCTCACCGCCACCTAGTTTAGCGCCGCGTGCCGTGCCCTCGCCCTGCCCGCCATGGCCTCGCCGAGCAAGAGCTCGAGCTCGGGGTAGCCGTCCACGTCGTCTCCGACCCGCCTGCTGCCGTGGAGAGGGCCGTCACGTACCTCTCCGTCCCCTGCCTGCACGCACGCGACGCCACGGCCCCGGGATCTACCTCCCCGTCGTCCTCTTCCTCCCCTGCTTCACGGACAACAGCCCCATCAAGTTCAGAGCTCCCTCGCGTCGTCTTCGGCTTGTCTCCGTCGACCTCATCGTGTCCTTGGGCGAGCTGTGTAAAGCACCTACCTTCCCCTTTCTTTCCATGGCATTTAGGACCCCGTGAGGCTCGGTCGATCCGTGTCTTTGCTGCGCTCCCGGTGCTCTGGCGAGGCCCGTTTTTTTCTTGTAGATGTAGTTGTTGTCGCTGCCGTAGCATGCCCGTGTGCCCCCGTTCGGGATCCCCTCTGTCGCCCGCGGCTTGCATGCCCCGCTTCGCCGCGTCTCCTGCTGCAGCTCTCCCGCGTCCATGTCACTCGCTGCCTCACCGGCGCCATCGTCGCCGTGGCCGCAAGCTCGGCAAGCTCCTGCTCACACGAACACCCACATATGCACGCACTCTTGTAGCAGCTCCGTTTGCATTACCCCGCGCTCACACACCACTCCCGCACACCTGCTGGTGATCTTTAGCCGTTGTTGCCATCGCCTCACTTGCCGGCGTCATCGTCGTTTTCTTTTCTGTTTGTGTAGAGGAGACTAGCCCAGGCCTCGGGCTGGTACATAAGTTGCCCGCTCTTCTTTTTGTCAACTACTAGCGCCTAGCCCAGTGGCAAAGGCCTTGCTCTATCTACACAGTGGAGACCCGAGTTCGAATCCTCCCCGACGCATAAATGTTCCCTTCTTTTTTTTGCCTGTTCTACATGAGCCACCGACAGGAGGGTCCCATCTGGCATACCCTCACACCGCATGGCCCCCCATGTCATCCTCACACCCCCTCCTCACATTTTTTTAAATAGCTCAGCGATTTTTCCATTTCTGGAAAGATGCCATTTCCATTTCAAGCAAGTCCATTTTGGACGTTTCCAAATATGGAAATTGCCAATTCTGCCACATTCCATTTAGGGCAGTTTTCAACTTATTGCACTTGTGATGATTTTTCTACTGCAACCCCAACATATTATATATATTTTTGGGGTAGAAAAATCCAATGAATCCAGTGGTGGCATTAGTTTCTGCATTTGTGCAAGTTCACAAACATGTCATTTTACATCATGATGCTGTTTTATCCTTTTTGTGTGATTTAATGCAAGAATGCTATGAGGTCGCTTTGCACATGGATAGCTTCATTTTCATGTCTACTCCATGCTAGATTTTGTTCCATGCCATGATATACTATGTAGTGAGTTAATCAAGCTTGTTAACATGCCAACATGAATCTGTTTTTGCCATGTCCTGAAATTTCACTAAGTCTGAATCTGTTTATAAAATTTGCTATGTTTGCATGGGTGTAACCATATTTTCTGTGCCCTTTTGGCTTATGGTCAGTAGGGGACTTTTGTTATGTGCTTAGAGTAGCTTCATGTCATGCCTTGCTTTGCCATGTTAAGTTCCTATAGCATATAGTTTTCATGCTCCAAAGTGTGCTACCTGATGTGAAATTCCAGACTTGTGTTAATTTCACAAGTCTGAAACCTGTTATCGTTTGCATTTTTGCCATGCTTGTTTGAACCTGTTAATGGATGAATTAGCTGTAGCTCAGTGTTCATCTTTTGTCAAGCATTATGAGTGGATCCCTGCCATGTATTTTGTTGTCATGTTTGGGTGCTGTAGCATAATTGTCTTGATGCATTTAGATGGCTACTTGCTGTTTATCGCAGACCCGTGCCATATTTGAATTGCTTGCCATTTCCAAACCGTACCTCCGATTCCGGTGTTCTTTATATCGTTTTCAAGCGAAATCACCTCCCCTTTCCAGTGGCACAATTGGATTTCCAAGTTGAGGCCAGGTTCAATCATCCCTTGTCAAATCTTGCATATGCATCACATATCGCATTCCGCATAGCATACCATGTTTGCATCATGTTGTTTGAGCTTTGCACGTGGTTGATTGTGTCCTTTTTGCTTGTTTGTCTTGTTTGGGTTGAGCCGGGAGAATAGTTCGCTAACGAGGAGCCCGTTGAGTTTGCTTTCGAGAATCCAGTCAACTCTGACAACTTTGAAGGCAAGATGATCATACCCTCGAAATCACTTCTATCTTTGCTTGCTAGATGCTCGCTCTTTTGCTATGCCTATGCTACGATGCCTACCAGTTGCTTATCATGCCTCCCAAATTGCCATGTCAAAACTCTAACCCACCATGTCCTAGCAAACCGTTGATTGGCTATGTTACCGCTTTGCTCAGCCCCTCTTATAGCGTTGCTAGTTGCAGGTGAAGATTGAAGATCGTTCCTTGTTGGAACATTATTATTTTTTTCTTGTTGGGATATCATTATATTATCTTGTTATCTTAATGCATCTATACACTTGGTAAAGGGTGGAAGGCTCGGCCTCTCGCCTAGTGTTTTGTTCCACTCTTGCCGCCCTAGTTTTCCGTCATATCGGTGTTATGTTCCCGGATTTTGCGTTCCTTACGCGGTTGGGTGATAATGGGAACCCCTTGATAGTTCGCCTTGAATAAAACTCTTCCAGCAATGCCCAACCTTGGTTTTACCATTTTCCACCTAGCCTCTTTTCCTTCGGTTTCCGGAGCCCGAGGGTCATCTTATTTAAACCCCCCGGGGCCAGTGCTCCTCTGAGTGTTGGTCCAAACAGAGCCACTTGCAGCGCCACCTCGGGGAAACTTGAGGTTTGGTTTTAGTTGTACATAGTGTTCATCTGAGTGTTCCTTGAGAACGAGATATGTGCAGCTCCTATCGGGATTTGTCGGCACATTCGGGCGGTGTTGCTGGATTAGTTTTACCTTGTCAAAATGTCTTGTAACCGGGATTCCGAGTCTGATCGGGTCTTCCCACTAGAAGGTATATCCTTCGTTGACCGTGAGAGCTTGTCATGGGCTAAGTTGGGACTCCCCTGCAGGGATTTGAACTTTCGGAAGCCGTGCCCGCGGTTTAGGGGCAGATGGGAATTTTTAATGTCCGGTTGTAGATAACTTGAACCTTAACTTAATTAAAAATGAATCAACTGTGTGCGTTACCGTGATGGTCTCTTCTCGGCGGAGTCCGGGAAGTGAACACGGTGTTGGAGTAATGCTTGCCACAGGTTGTTCTCTAGTTATTCGTTCGCGCTTTGCTTTCTCTTCTCGCTCTCTTTTGTGAACAGGTTAGCCACCATATATGCTAGTCGCTTGCTGCAGCTCCACATATATTTACCTTGCCTTACCTATAAGCTTGAATAGTCTTGATCGCGAGGGTGCGAGATTGCTGAGTCCCTGTGGCTCACAGATTACTTCCAAACCTGATGCAGGGCCTGATGACTCCGTTCCAGATGACGCGCTTGAGCTCAAGTGGGAGTTCGACGAGGACTCACGCCGTTACTATGTGTCTTTCCATGATGATCAGTAGTGGTGCCCAGTTGGGGCGATCGGGACCATGTCGCATGTTGGGTTGATCTTTTATTTTGGCACTATAGTCGGGCCATGAGTGATTGGATGATGTAATGCTATTTATGTACTTTGTTTGACGTGGCGAGTGTAAGCCAACTATGTACCTTCCCCTTTTATTATCTATTTACATGGGATGTTGTGAAGATTTCCTTACTTGCGACATTGCTTTCAATGCGGTTATGCCTCTAAGTCGTGCTTCGACACGTGGGAGATATAGCCGCATCGAGGGCGTTACAAGTTGGTAATCAGAGCCTTCCCCGACCTTAGGAGCCCCCACTGCTTGATCGTTATTAGCAGCCGTTGTTGAGTCTAGAAAAATGTTTTGAGTCATTTAGGAATTATATAACGGAGAGTTTAGGAATTCCTTTTACTCCCCAGTCCCTTCATCGCTCTGGTAAGGCATCCTGACGTAGAGTTTTGACTCTTCTCTTCTCAAATTTCACTATTTTTTTAGGATCACGCGGGTATCTTGGAATCGTTCTGATGGATTTGTGACAAGAACATTGTTCTTGGTGCCTCCTGTCATTTAGGGGTTGTGGCAGTGTCCCGGGGAGTTGAGCTCCGAGGTGTTGTCGTCACAATTTTATCGTTGCAGTTCTGGAATACCTGAGTTTAGTTCACCGACATCGAAAATCTCTTTTATGCAGTTGTTGGTGAGATAACCTCGACGCCACCCAGTACCGGGGCGGGAGTTCAGGAGTATTGCCATAACTTGTATAACGGATGCTTTTCGAAGGTTGAGGTAAACGATTTCCGAAGTTTTCTCGGTTATGTGTTGAAGGATGGATACAGCTGGATGTAGGATTTGCTAGATTTGGGTGAGATATTATGCTTCACCTGTATCCCCAATGTTGGAAATATGCCCTAGAGGCAATACTAAATTAGTTATTATTATATTTCCTTGTTCATGATAATCGTTTATTATCCATGCTAGAATTGTATTGATAGGAAACTCAGATACATGTGTGGATACATAGACAACACCATGTCCCTAGTAAGCCTCTAGTTGACTAGCTCGTTGATCAATATATGGTTACGGTTTCCTGACCATGGACATTGGATGTCATTGATAACGGGATCACATCATTAGGAGAATGATGTGATGGACAAAGACCCAATCCTAAGCCTAGCACAAGATCATGTAGTTCGTATGCTAAAGCTTTTCTAATGTCAAGTATCATTTCCATAGACCATGAGATTGTGCAACTCCCGGATACCGTAGGAGTGCTTTGGGTGTGCCAAACGTCACAACGTAACTGGGTGGCTATAAAGGTACACTACAGGTATCTCCGAAAGTGTCTGTTGGGTTGGCACGAATCGAGACTGGGATTTGTCACTCCGTGTAAACGGAGAGGTATCTCTGGGCCCACTCGGTAGGACATCATCATAATGTGCACAATGTGATCAAGGAGTTGATCGCGGGATGATGTGTTATGAAACGAGTAAAGAGACTTGCCGGTAACGAGATTGAACAAGGTATCGGGATACCGACGATCGAATCTCGGGCAAGTATCGTACCGCTAGACAAAGGGAATTGCATACGGGATTGATTAAGTCCTTGACATCGTGGTTCATCCGATGAGATCATCGTGGAACATGTGGGATCCAACATGGGTATCCAGATCCCGCTGTTGCTTATTGACCGGAGAGTCATCTCGGTCATGTCTGCATGTCTCCCGAACCCGTAGGGTCTACACACTTAAGGTTCGGTGACGCTAGGGTTATAGAGATATAAGTATGCGGTAACCCGAAAGTTGTTCGGAGTCCCGGATGAGATCCCGGACGTCACGAGGAGTTCCGGAATGGTCCGGAGGTAAAGAATTATATATAGGAAGTGCTATTTCGGCCATCGGGACAAGTTTCGAGGTCACCGGTATTGTACCGGGACCACCGGAAGGGTCCCGGGGGGGTCCACCGGGTGGGGCCACCTGCCCCGGGGGGCCACATGGGCTGTAGGGGGTGCGCCTTGGCCTATATGGGCCAAGGGCACCAGCCCCAAGAGGCCCATGCGCCAAGAGAAGAGGGAAAGGAAGAGTCCTAAAGGGGGAAGGCACCTCCGAGGTGCCTTGGGGAGGAGGGACTCCTCCCCTGGCCGCACCCTTCCTTGGAGGAAGGGCCAAGGCTGCGCCTCCCCCCTCTCCCTTGGCCCTATATATAGTGGGGGGAAGGGAGGGCAGCCCAACCTAAGCCCTGGCGCCTCCCTCTCCCTCCCATGACACATCTCCCTCCTCCCGCAGCGCTTGGCGAAGCCCTGTTGGAATCCCGCTACTTCCACCACCACGCTGTCATGCTGCTGGATCTCCATCAACCTCTCCTCCCCCTTGCTGGATCAAGAAGGAGGAGACGTCGCTGCTCCGTACGTGTGTTGAACGCGGAGGTGCCGTCCATTCGGTGCTAGGATCATCGGTGATTTGGATCACGACGAGTACGACTCCATCAACCCCGTTCTCTTGAACGCTTCCGCGCGCGATCTACAAGGGTATGTAGATCCACTCCTCCCTCGTTGCTAGATGACTCCATAGATAGATCTTGGTGACACGTAGGAATTTTTTTGAATTTATGCTATGTTCCCCAACAGTGGCATCATGAGCTAGGTCTATGCGTAGTTTCTATGCACGAGTAGAACACAAAGTAGTTGTGGGCGTTGATTTTGTTCAATATGCTTACCGTTACTAGTCCAATCTTGATTCGGTGGCATTGTGGGATGAAGCGGCCCGGACCGACCTTACACGTACTCTTACGTGAGACTGGTTCCACCGACTGACATGCACTAGTTGCATAAGGTGGCTAGCGGGTGTCTGTCTCTCCCACTTTAGTCGGATCGGATTCGATGAAAAGGGTCCTTATGAAGGGTAAATAGCAATTGGCATATCACGTTGTGGTTTTTGCGTAGGTAAGAAACGTTCTTGCTAGAAACCCATAGCAGGCACGTAAAACATGCAAACAACAATTAGAGGACGTCTAACTTGTTTTTGCAGGGTATGCTATGTGATGTGATATGGCCAAAGGATGTGATGAATGATATATGTGATGTATGAGATGATCATGTTCTTGTAATAGGAATCACGACTTGCATGTCGATGAGTATGACAACCGGCAGGAGCCATAGGAGTTGTATTTATTTATTATATGACCTGCGTGTCAACATAAACGTCATGTAATTACTTTACTTTATTGCTAACCGTTAGCTGTAGTAGTAGAAGTAATAGTTGGCGAGACAACTTCATGAAGACACATGATGATGGAGATCATGGTGTCATGCCGGTGACGATGATGATCATGGAGCCCCAAGATGGAGATCAAAGGAGCTATATGATATTGGCCATATCATGTCACTATTATTTGATTGCATGTGATGTTTATCATGTTTATGCATCTTGTTTACTTAGAACGACGGTAGTAAATAAGATGATCCCTCATTAAAATTTCAAGAAAGTGTTCCCCCTAACTGTGCACCGTTGCGACAGTTCGTTGTTTCAAAGCACCACGTGATGATCGGGTGTGATAGATTCTAACGTTCAAATACAACGGGTGTAAGACAGATTTACACACGCGAAACACTTAGGTTGACTTGACGAGCCTAGCATGTACAGACATGGCCTCGGAACACAAGAGATCGAAAGGTCGAGCATGAGTCGTATGGTAGATACGATCAACATGAAGATGTTCACCGATGATGACTAGTCCGTCTCACGTGATGATCGGACACGGCCTAGTTGACTCGGATCATGTAATCACTTAGATGACTAGAGGGATGTCTATCTGAGTGGGAGTTCATAAGATGAACTTAATTATCCTGAACATAGTCAAAAGGTCTTCGCAAATTATGTCGTAGCTCGCGCTTCAGTTCTACTGTTTAGTTATGTTCCTAGAGAAAATTTAGTTGAAAGTTGATAGTAGCAATTATGCGGACTAGGTCCGTAAACTGAGGATTGTCCTCATTGCTTCATAGAAGGCTTATGTCCTTAATGCACCGCTTAGTGTGCTGAACCTCGAATGTTGTCTATGGATGTTGCGAACATCTGACGTACACATTTTGATAACTACGTGATAGTTCAGTTAAACGATTTAGAGTTGAGGCACCGAAGACGTTTTGAAACGTCGCGAAACATATGAGATGTTTCGAGGGCTGAAATTAGGATTACAGGCTCATGCCCATGTCAAGAGGTATAAGACCTCCAACGATTTTCTTAGCCTGCAAACTAAGGGAGAAAAGCTCAATTGTTGAACTTGTGCTCAGATTGTCTGAGTACAACAATCGCTTGAATCGAGTGGAAGTTGATCTTCCAGATGAAATAGTGATGGTTCTCCAAAGTCATTACCACCAAGCTGCTTGAGCTTCGTGATGAACTATAATATATCAGGGACATATATGATGATCCTTGAGATATTCGCGATGTTTGACACCACAAAAGTAGAAATCAAGGAGCATCAATTGTTGATGGTTGGTGAAACCACTAGTTTCAAGAAGGGCAAGGGCACGAAGGGATACTTCATGAAACGACAATTCAGCTGCTGCTCTGGTGAATAAACCCAAGGTTGAACCCAAACCCGAGACTAAGTGCTTCTGTAATAAGGGGAACAGCCACTGGAGCAGAATTACCCTAGATACTTGGTAGATGAGAAGGCTGGCAAGGTCGATAGAAGTATATTGGATATACATTGTGTTGATGTGTACTTTACTAGTACTCCTAGTAGCACCAGGGTATTAGATACCGGTTCGGTTGCTAAGTGTTAGTAACTCGAAATAAAAGCTACGGAATAAACGGAGACTAGCTAAAGGTGAGATGACAATATGTGTTGGAAGTATTTCCAAGGTTAATCAAATATCGTACGCTCCCTCTACCATCAAGATTGGTGTTTGCGTTGAGCATAGATATGATTGGATTATGTCTATCGCAATACGGTTATTCATTTAAGGAGAATAATGGTTACTCTATTATTTGAATAATACCTTCAATGGTCTTGCACCTAAAATGAATGGTTTGTTGAATCTCGATCATAGTGATACACATGTTCATGCCAAAAGATATAAGATAGTAATGATAGTACCACCTACTTGTGGCACTGCCACGTAAGTCATATCGGTATAAAATGCATGAAGAAGCTCCATGTTGATGGATCTTTGGACTCACTCGGTTTTTGAAAAGTTTGAGACATGCGAACCATGTCTATTGGTGTATATGCATGAAGAAACTCCATGCAAATGGACCGTTTGGACTCACTTGATTTTGAATCACTTGAGACATGCAAATCATACCACATGGGCAAGATGACTGAAAGCCTCGTTTTCAGTAAAATGGAACTAGAAAGCAACTTGTTGGAAGTAATACATTTTGATGTGTGCAATCCAATGAGTGCTGAGGCATGTAGTGGATATCGTTATGTTCTTACTTCACAGATGATTTGAGTAGATGTTGAGTATATTTACTTGATGAATCATGAGTCTGAATTATTGAAAGGTTCAAGTAATTTCAGGGTGATGTTGAAATATCGTCGTGACAAGAGGATAAAATATCTATGATATGATCATAGAGATGAATATCTGAATTACGAGTTTGGCACAGAATTAAGACATTGTGGAAATTGTTTCACAACTAATACAGCCTGGAACACCGTAGTGTGATGGTGTGTCCGAACATCATAATTGCACCCTATTGGATATGATGCATACCATGATGTTTCTTATCGAATTACCACGATAGTTTATGGGTTAGGCATTAAAGACAACCACATTCACTTTAAACAGGGCACCACGAAATTCCGATGAGATGACACCATATGAACTATGGTTTAGAGAAACCTAAGCTGTCATTTCATAAAAGTTTGGGGCTGCGACGCTTATGTGAAAAAGTTTCAGGTTGATAAGCTCGAACCCAAAGTGGATAAATGCATCTTCATAGGACACCCAAAAACAGTTGGGTATACCTCCTGTCTCAGATCCGAAAGCAATAAGGGATTGTTTCTTGAATCGGGTCCTTTCTCGAGGAAAAGTTTCTCTCAAAAGAATTGAGTGGGAGGATGGTGGAGACTTGATGAGGTTATTGAACCGTTACTTCAACTAGTGTATAGCAGGGCACAAAGAGTTGTTCCTGTGGCACCTACACCAATTGAAGTGGAAGCTTATGATAGTGATCATGAAACTTCAGATCAAGTCACTACCAAACCTCGTAGGATGACAAGGATGCGTACTACTTCAGAGTGGTACGTAGTCCTGTCTTGGAAGTCATGTTGCTAGACAACAATGAACCTACGAGCTATGGAGAAACGAAGGTGGGCCTGGATTCCGATAAATGGCTCGAGGCCATGAAATCCGAGAGAGGATCCATATATGAAAACAAAGTGTAGACTTTAGAAGAACTACTTGATGGTCATAAGGCTGTTAGGTACAGATGGATTTTAAAAGGAAGACGGACAATGATGGTAAGTATCACCATCAAGAAAGCTCGACTTGTCGTTAAAATGTTTTCCGACAAGTTCAAGGAGTTGACTACGATGAGACTTTCTCACTCGTAGCGATGTTAAGAGTCTGTTGGAATTATATTAGCGATTACAGCATTATTTATGAAATCTTGCAGATAGAATGTCAAAACATTGTTTCCTCGGCGATTTTCTTGAGGAAAGGTTGTATGTGATACAACCGGAAGGTTTTGTCAATCCTGAAAGATGCTAATAAGTATGCAAAGCTCCAGCAATCCTTCTGAGGACTGGAGTAAGCATCTCGGAGTTGGAATGTATGCTTTGATGAGATGATCAAAGATTTTGGGTGTATACAAAGTTTATGAGAAACTTGTATTTCCAAAGAAGTGAGTGGGAGCACTATAGAATTTCTGATAAATATATGTTGACATATTGTTGATCAGAAATGACATAGAATTTATGGAAAGCATATAGGGTTATTTGGAAAGTATTTTTCAATGGAAAGCCTGGATTAAGCTACTTGAACATTGAGCATCAAGATCTATAAGGATAGATCAAAATGCTTAATGGTACTTTCAAATGAGCACATACCTTGACATGATCTTGAAGGGGTTCAAGATGGATCAGTCAAAGAAGGAGTTCTTGCCTGAGTTGTAAGGTATGAAGTTAAGACTTAAAGCTCGACCACGGCAGAAGAAAGAGGAAGGACGAAGGTCGTCCCCTATGCTTTTGTCATAGGATCTACAGTATGCTATGCTGTGTACCGCACCTGAAATGTGCCTTGCCATGAGTCAGTCAAGGGGTACAAGAGTGATCCAAGAATGGATCACAAGACAGCGGTCAAGGTTATCCTTAGTAACTAGTGGACTAAGGAATTTTCTCAATTATGGAGGTGGTAAAAGAGTTCGTCGTAAAGGGTTACGCCGATGCAAACTTTGACACTAATCCAGATTATTCTGAGTAGTAAAAACTCGATTCGTATAGTAGAACAGTTATTTGGAATAGCTCCAAATGTAGCATAGTAGTTGCATCTACAAGATGACATAGAAATTTGCGAAGTACATACGGATCTGAAAGATTCAGACCCGTTGACTATAACATCTCTCACAAGCATAACATGATCAAACCCAAAACTCATCGAGTGTTAATCACATGGTAATGTGAACTAGATTATTGACTCTAGTAAACTCTTTGGGTGTTAGTCACATGGGGATGTGACCTTGAGTGTTAATCACATATCGATGTGAACTAGATTATTGACTCTAGTGCAAGTGGGAGACTGTTGGAAATATGCCCTAGAGGCAATAATAAATTAGTTATTATTATATTTCCTTGTTCATGATAATCGTTTATTATCCATGCTAGAATTGTATTGATAGGAAACTCAGATACATGTGTGGATACATAGACAACACCATGTCCCTAGTAAGCCTCTAGTTGACTAGCTCATTGATCAATAGATGGTTACGGTTTCCTGACCATGGACATTGGATGTCATTGATAACGGGATCATATCATTAGGAGAATGATGTGATGGACAAAGACCCAATCCTAAGCCTAGCACAAGATCATGTAGTTCATATGCTAAAGCTTTTCTAATGTCAAGTATCATTTCCTTAGACCATGAGATTGTGCAACTCCCGGATACCGTAGGAGTGCTTTGGGTGTGCCAAACGTCACAACGTAACTGGGTGGCTATAAAGGTACACTACAGGTATCTCCGAAAGTGTCTGTTGGGTTGGCACGAATCGAGACTGGGATTTGTCACTCCGTGTAAACGGAGAGGTATCTCTGGGCCCACTCGGTAGGACATCATCATAATGTGCACAATGTGATCAAGGAGTTGATCGCGGGATGATGTGTTACGAAACGAGTAAAGAGACTTGCCGGTAACGAGATTGAACAAGGTATCGGGATACCGACGATCGAATCTCGGGCAAGTATCATACCGCTAGACAAAGGGAATTGCATACGGGATTGATTAAGTCCTTGACATCGTGGTTCGTTCGATGAGATCATCGTGGAACATGTGGGAGCCAACATGGGTATCCAGATCCCGCTGTTGGTTATTGACCGGAGAGTCATCTCGGTCATGTCTGCATGTCTCCCGAACCCGTAGGGTCTACACACTTAAGGTTCGGTGACGCTAGGGTTATAGAGATATTAGTATGTGGTAACCCGAAAGTTGTTCGGAGTCCCGGATGAGATCCCGGACGTCACGAGGAGTTCCGGAATGGTCCGGAGGTAAAGAATTATATATAGGAAGTGCTATTTCGGCCATCGGGACAAGTTTCGGGGTCACCGGTATTGTACCGGGACCACCGGAAGGGTCCCGGGGGGGGGGGGGGGGTCCACCGGGTGGGGCCACCTGCCCCGGGGGGCCACATGGGCTGTAGGGGGTGCGCCTTGGCCTATATGGGCCAAGGGCACCAGCCCCAAGAGGCCCATGCGCCAAGAGAAGAGGGAAAGGAAGAGTCCTAAAGGGGGAAGGCACCTCCGAGGTGCCTTGGGGAGGAGGGACTCCTCCCCTGGCCGCACCCTTCCTTGGAGGAAGGGCCAAGGCTGTGCCTTCCCCCTCTCCCTTGGCCCTATATATAGTGGGGGGAAGGGAGGGCAGCCCAACCTAAGCCCTGGCGCCTCCCTCTCCCTCCCATGACACATCTCCCTCCTCCCGCAGCGCTTGGCGAAGCCCTGTTGGAATCCCGCTACTTCCACCACCATGCCGTCGTGCTGCTGGATCTCCATCAACCTCTCCCCCCTTGCTGGATCAAGAAGGAGGAGACGTCGCTGCTCCATACGTGTGTTTAACGCGGAGGTGCCGTCCGTTCGGCGCTAGGATCATCGGTGATTTGGATCACGACGAGTATGACTCCATCAACCCCGTTCTCTTGAACGCTTCCGCACGCGATCTACAAGGGTATGTAGATCCACTCCTCCCTCGTTGCTAGATGACTCCATAGATAGATCTTGGTGACACGTAGGAAATTTTTTGAATTTATGCTACGTCCCCAACACCCAACACCTGATTGCATAACCGGAAAGGTTCGGGAGTTTCATAGGTGGGAATTCTTGTAGCTCTAGTTCTTCTTCCACGGATATTTGGTTTGAGATTGGGATTTCTTACTGAGTATTCGTTCTTGTTCCTTACCTTGTTGATCTATTCCTCTACGTAAATTCTAAGTGGCTTCTCAATTTATGGATATGTGACCATTTCAATTGGAATGCATTCGTTCATTTTGTTCGGATGTGAAGACTATATGTTGCAATTTCATCCCGCTTGATTCAGCTTCAATTTTATCTGTCGATGTGCTAACGGATGTCACCCTCTTCAGGATGGCTCCCGCTAAGAGCAGCAATCAGAATTAGAATCAGGATCCGCCACCACCTCCCCCTCCTCCGGAGGCATGGCAAGCTGTGATGGCTGCTACCAATGCAAACCCGCAGTTGATCATGCAAATTCTTCAAGAGCGCAACCAAGCGAACCAAGGCAACCAAGGCAACAATCAGAATCACTTTGCTACACTCAACCAGTTCCTTGCAAACCAGCCAAAGACTTTCAGCAATTGTGTTGAGGCAACTAATGCTGACGATTGGCTTGTGGACTTGTGCAAGCATTTCGAGTGCAGTAACGTCAGGCCTGAGGACTTTGTCAAGTTCACTTCCTTCCAACTCAAAGACCAAGCTGCAGAATGGTTCCAGCAGTACAAAGATTCCAGAGGAGGCCGTGTGATTACCTGGGATGAATTCCATCAAGACTTCAAAGCTCAACATATTCCTCAGAGCGTGGTTGAAAGCAAGCGTGAGGAATTCCGCAACCTGAAGCAAGGCTCTTTGTCTGTCTATGACTACAACAAGTTGTTTCAGAAGCTCGCCCGCTTTGCTAAGCAGGACGTCCCTGACGAGAAGAGCATGATATACCAGTTCAGGGGTGGTCTCACAGAAGAAATACAGCTAGCTCTTGTTCTCTTTGAGCCCTTGAGGTACGATGAGTTCTACAACATGGCATTGAAGCAAGAGGCTGCTCAACTGAAGTGTGATGCTTCCAAGAAGCGAGTCAGAGATGCTACTCCTTCTTCCTCTACTCAAGTGGCCAAGCAGCAGAAGTATTGGCTTCCTCCTCCTCCGTTCCGTCAGCCGTATCAGCAGAAGAGCAAAGGTGGCAGTGGATCTTCCCACCCACCCAACCCTGGCTTTCAGAACAAGACTTCGTCTCGAGCTCCAAGATCGAGTGCTCCGTATCACTGTCCGATTTCAGAGGTCACGTGCAACAAGTGCCAACAGAAGGGTCACTATGCCAACAAATGCTTCAACCAGAGGCGTCTCCCTCCTCCTCCTCCTCCTGTGAGATCGGCAAGCACAGCTGTGGTCAAGCATAACCCCAAGCACGCCAAGGTCAACTTGTTGAACGCAGCTCAGGCAGAGGACTCGTCAGATGTCATCATGGGTAACCTTCTATTAACGATGTTCCTGCAAAAGTTCTTTTTGACACTGGTGCATCGCTTTCTTTTATTTCAACACCATTTGTTGCCAAGCATGATTTTGTGACCGAAAGGATTCCTTTCCCGTTGAATATTGTGTCTCCGGGCAAGCAAATGACTTCTAACAATTGCGTCCCAGATGTCTCTATCACGTTGGGCGACTACAAGTTTCTTTCTTCTCCGGTGGTTCTTGGAAATTCGGATATTGATCTTATTCTCAGAATGGATTGGCTTTCTAAGCACAAGGCGCATCTTGATTGTGCAGCCAGGCAGATTCAATTGACTCATTCGTCTGAGGATGTAATTGTCTTTGCCGCTCGCGATGATACAATCCGTCTGTTTTCTCTCAATGAGAAGGGTGAACTGGATGCCATCTCGCAAATTCCAGTCATTTGCGAATATCAAGACTTCTTTCCAGAAGAGCTTCCAGGAATGCCTCCGCACCGGCCAGTTGAAATTGTCATCGATCTTGAGCCTGGCACAGAACCGGTTTGCAAGTGTCCTTACAAGCTCGGACCTGAAGAGTTGAAGGAGCTGAAAAAGCAACTCGATATTCAAGAGCGAATGGGTATCATCCGACCTAATTCTTCTCCGTGGGGTTGTGGAGTTCTTTTTGTGAAGAAGAAGGATGGAACGGACCGACTTTGTGTTGACTACTGTCCATTGAACAAGAAGACTATTAAGAACAAGTACCCACTTCCCAACATCAATGAGCTGTTCGAACAACTCAAAGGTGCCCAAGTATTCTCCAAGCTTGATCTCCGTATGGGTTATCACCAGATTCGAATCCGTGAGCAAGATATTCCCAAGACGGGAAGCTATGGTTCATATGAATACACTGTCATGTCTTTTGGCCTCGTCAACGCTCCTCCGACTTTCTCTCGCATGATGAACTTCATCTTCAATGCCTACACAAATGAATTCGTTTTGGTCTATCTCGACGACACTCTGGTCTTTTCGAAGAACAAGGAAGATCATGCCAAGCACTTGCGTTTGGTGCTTGATAAGCCCAGGGAACATCAGTTCTATACCAAGTTCTCAAAGTGCGAGTTTTGGCTTGATGAGGTTCTTTATCTCAGGCATATCATCTCTGTCAAGGGCATTGCGGTGAATCCTGAGAAGGTGTTTGCAATTGTGAATTGGGAACCACCTCAGAACGTGAAGCAACTCCGTAGCTTCCTCGGTCTTGCAAGCTACTGTCGAAGGTTCGTTGAGAACTTTTCTAAGATCGCGAAGCCTCTTTCAAACCTTCTCCAGAAGCACGCCAAGTACGTTTGGTCTCCGAAATGTGACATCGCTTTCAACACTTTGAAAGAGAAATTGGTCACTCCTCCAGTTCTGACTCCTCCTGATGAATCCAAACCGTTCGAGGTCTTCTGCGATGCCTCTCTTCAAGGTCTTGGTGCAGTTTTGATGCAAGAGAAGAAAGTTGTGGCTTATACCTCTCGCCAGTTGAAACCCAACGAGAAGAACTACCCCACTCATGACCTCGAGTTGGAGGCAGTTGTGCATGCTCTTTTGACTTGGAGACATCCCTTATTGGGAAGAAAAGTGGACATCTTCACTGACCACAAGAGTCTCAAGTACATCTTCACTCAGCCTAATCTCAACCTCAGGCAGACTCGATGGGTCGAAATGATTCAAGAGTATAATCCGAGTATCGAGTATACTCCAGGCAAGGCCAATGTGATTGCTGACGCATTGAGCAGGAAGGCTTATTGCAACAGTCTGATTCTCAAGCCTTATCAACCCGAGCTTTGTGAAGCTTTCCTCAAACTTAATCTGCAAGTTGTTCCTCAAGGTTTCCTCACCAACCTTCAAGTCTCTCCTACCTTGGAAGACCAGATTCGCGAGGCTCAACTTCTTGATGCTATGGTGAAGAAGGTGAAGATTGGGATTGCCAAGATTCAACCCAAGTACAAGTGCTACCGCCTTGATGACAAGGATACTCTCTTCTTCGAGGATCGTATTGTTGTGCCCAAAGGTGATCTTCGTAAAGTTATCATGAACGAGGCTCACAATTCACGCCTCTCGATCCACCCTGGCAGCATGAAGATGTATCAGGACCTCAAGCAGGCTTATTGGTGGACTCGAATGAAGCGCGAGATTGCTCAGTTCATGAATGAATGTGATGTCTGCAGAAGAGTCAAGGTAGAACACCAAAGGCCAGCTGGTCTCCTCCAACCTCTTGCTATTCCAGAATGGAAGTTTGACCACATTGAGATGGACTTCGTGACTGGGTTTCCAAAGTCCAAGCGTGGCAATGATGCTATATTTGTTGTCATCGACAAACTCACTAAAGTGGCTCACTTTCTGCCTATCAAAGAGTCTATCACTGCAGCTCAATTGGTGGAGCTCTATACCTCAAGAATTGTCTCGCTGCACGGTATTCCTCAGGTGATCTCTTTAGACCGTGGCAGCATCTTTACCTCCAAGTTTTGGGATTCTTTTCAGAAGGCCATGGGCACCAACATCAGCTCCAGCACAGCTTTCCATCCTCAAACTAGCGGTCAAGTCGAGCGTGTCAACCAGATTCTTGAAGATATGCTCAGGGCTTGTGTGATCTCCTTCGGCATGAAGTGGGAGGATTGCCTTCCTTATGCTGAATTCTCCTACAACAACAGTTTTCAAGGAACTTCGGGCAAGGCCCCATTCGAAATTCTCTATGGCAGGAAGTGCCGTACCCCTCTCAACTGGTCTGAAACCGGTGAACGTCAACTTCTGGGAAATGACTTAATCACAGAGGTAGAGGAAATGTGTAAAGTCATTCGAGATAACCTCAAAGCAGCGCAATCGCGCCAGAAGAGCTACTATGATAGTAAGCACCGTGTTTTGGTTTTCGAGATCAGAGATCATGTTTACCTCCGCGTCTCTCCAATGAAAGGTACTCGTCGCTTCAGTATCAAAGGGAAGCTTGCCCCGAGATACGTGGGTCCTTTCAAGATCGTGAGCAAGAGAGGCGATCTCGCCTATCAACTCGAGCTTCCTTCAAACTTTGCAAATGTGCATGACGTGTTCCATGTCTCTCAGCTCCGCAAGTGCTTCAAGACTCCTGACCGCATCGTCAACTTCGAAGACATTGATCTCCAAGAAGAGCTCTCTTATCGTGAGCACCCCGTTGCTATTCTTGAAGAGACTGAATGCAAGACTCGCAATAAGTCAATCAAATTCCTCAAAGTCAAGTGGTCACACCATTCCGACCGTGAAGCCACCTGGGAATGCAAGGATCACCTCCGTTCTGAGTACCCGGTGTTTTTCCAGTCCTAGATCTCGGGACGAGATCCTTTCGTAGTGGTGGAGTGTTGTAACACCCCAGATGTAAAACTTCCAAGTTTGGCAATGTATCCAGCCTTGTCGTGTTCAATACAATGTGGTTTTCCTCTTTGAGGGTTTCATTTTGGGTTTGGTTTGTTTCCCTTTGCTTTGCCTTTTCATTGCTTGTTTTTTTCTCTATGCCATCTCATGTTGCATTTGGTCATTCATGTTGTTGCCATGAGCATCATGTGCATTACCCCTTGTCCCCTCTCAAACCTTTGAACCATCACCCCCTCTCCTTCCCTTTCTTTTCTTTTCTTGCAAGTGCCATATTGCACTACTCCATTAATGTTCTTCTTCTCCCTATAAATCTTGCACCATGCCTACATCCTCTCTGCCAATTTTCAACTCATTTGAATATGTTTTGGTTAGGTTAAAAATTGACTCAAGTTTGAATTTAATTCAAACTTGATTTAATTTTCTTCCTTTAAAAATCCCCAAAGAAATTTATTCAAATGGCCCATAATTACAGGAGCTTGAGGCTATTTTTATTTCTGCCAAATACCTCTCCTACCTCCCTGGACTTTTCCTTTTCTACAGCGGTATTTAAATTCTCAGATCTAAAGAAAGGGAGAAGCCTCCCAATGCATCCACCCGGGCCTCCCGCAGCCAGCAGCCCACCTAGGCACCGGCCAGCCCAGCCAGCGCAGCCCATCCAGCCTACTTGCGACAGGAGCGTCGTCTCCCCTGTACGGCAGCTCATCCACAGGAGCCACGTCGGCGTCCGGTCGATTTGACGGCCGGAGAAGCTCCCTAGACCCCCTATAAACTTGTCCCCCGCGTCCTAGGGTTCCTCCTCGACCGATCCCCCTCCTCTACCTGCCTTACCGCCACCTAGTTTAGCGCCGCGCGCCGTGCCCTCACCCTGCCCGCCATGGCCTCGCCGAGCAAGAGCTCGAGCTCGGGGTAGCCGTCCACGTCGTCTCCGACCCGCCTGCTGCCGTGGAGAGGGCCGTCAAGTACCTCTCCATCCCCTGCCCGCACGCACGCGACGCCACGGCCCTGGGATCTACCTCCCCGTCGTCCTCTTCCTCCCCTGCTTCACGGACAACAGCCCTGTCAAGTTCAGAGCTCCCTCGCATCGTCTCCGGCTCGTCTCCGTCGACCTCATCGTGTCCTAGGTTGAGCTGTGTAAAGCACCTACCTCCCCCTTTCTTTCCATGGCATTTAGGACCCCGTGAGGCTCGGTCGACCCGTGTCTTTGCTGCGCTCCCGGTGCTCTGGCGAGGCCCGTTTTTTCTTCTTGTAGATGTAGTTGTTGTCGCTGCCATAGCATGCCCGTGTGCCCCCGCTCGGGATCCCCTCTGTCGCGCCCGGGGCTTGCATGCCCTGCTTCGCCGCGTCTCTTGCTGCAGCTCTCCCGCGTCCGCGTCGCTCGCTGCCTCACCGGCGCCATCGTCGCCGTGGCCACAAGCTCGGCGAGCTCCTGCTCACACGAACACCCACATATGCACGCACTCTTGTAGCAGCTCCGTTTGCATTACCCCGCGCTCACACACCACTCCCGCACACCCGCCGGTGCTCTTTAGCCGTTGTTGCCATCGCCTCGCTCACCGGCATCGTCGTCGTTTTCTTTTCTGTTTGCGTAGACGAGACTAGCCCAGGCCTCGGGCTGGTACATAAGTTGCCTGCTCTTCTTTTTGTCAACTACTAGCGCCTAGCCCAGTGGCAAAGGCCTTGCTCTATCTACACAATGGAGACCTGAGTTCGAATCCTCCTTGACGCATAGATGTCCCCTTCTTTTTTTTGCCTGTTCTACGTGAGCCACCGACAGGAGGATCCCATCTGGCATACTCTCACACCGCACGGCCCCCCACGTCATCCTCACACCCCCTCCTCATATTTTTTTATATAGCTCAGCGATTTTTCCATTTCTGGAAAGATGCCATTTCCATTTCAGGCAAGTCCATTTCTGGACATTTCCAAATATGGAAATTGCCAATTCTGTCAGATTCCATTTAGGGCAGTTTTCAACTTATTGCACTTGTGATGATTTTACTGCAACCCCAACATGTTATATATGTTTTTGGGGTAGAAAATCCAATGAATCCAGTGGTGGCATTAGTTTCTGCATCTGTGCAAGTTCACAAACATGTCATTTTACATCATGATGTTGTTTTATCCTTTTTGTGTGATTTAATGCAAGAATGCTATGAGGTCGCTTTGCACATGGATAGCTTCATTTTCATGTCTACTCCATGCTAGATTTTGTTCCATGCCATGATATACTATGTAGTGAGTTAATCAAGCTTGTTAACATGCCAACATGAATCTGTTTTTGCCATGTCCTGAAATTTCACTAAGTCTGAATCTGTTTATAAAATTTGCTATGTTTGCATGGGTGTAATCATATTTTTTGTGCCCTTTTGGCTTATGGTCAGTAGGGGACTTTTGTTATGTGCTTAGAGTAGCTTCATGTCATGCCTTGCTTTGCCATGTTAAGTTCCTATAGCATATAGTTTTCATGCTCCAAAGTGTGCTACCTGATGTGAAATTCCAGACTTGTGTTAATTTCACAAGTCTGAAACCTGTTATCCTTTGCATTTTTGCCATGCTTGTTTGAACCTGTTAATGGATGAATTAGCCGTAGCTCAGTGTTCATCTTTTGTCAAGCATTATGAGTGGATCCCTGCCATGTATTTTTTTGTCATGTTTGGGTGCTGTAGCATAATTTTCTTGATGCATTTAGATGGCTACTTGCTGTTTATCGCAGACCCGTGCCATATTTGAATTGCTTGCCATTTCCAAACCGTACCTCCGATTCCAGCGTTCTTTATATTGTTTTCAAGCGAAATCACCTCCCCTTTCTAGTGGCACAATTGGATTTCCAAGTTGAGGCCAGGTTCAATCATCCCTTGTCAAATCTTGCATATGCATCACATATCGCATCCGACAGGAGGATCCCATCTGGCATACTCTCACACCGCACGGCCCCCCACGTCATCCTCACACCCCCTCCTCATATTTTTTTATATAGCTCAGCGATTTTTCCATTTCTGGAAGGATGCCATTTCCATTTCAGGCAAGTCCATTTCTGGACATTTCCAAATATGGAAATTGCCAATTCTGTCAGATTCCATTTAGGGCAGTTTTCAACTTATTGCACTTGTGATGATTTTACTGCAACCCCAACATGTTATATATGTTTTTGGGGTAGAAAATCCAATGAATCCAGTGGTGGCATTAGTTTCTGCATCTGTGCAAGTTCACAAACATGTCATTTTACATCATGATGCTGTTTTATCCTTTTTGTGTGATTTAATGCAAGAATGCTATGAGGTCGCTTTGCACATGGATAGCTTCATTTTCATGTCTACTCCATGCTAGATTTTGTTCCATGCCATGATATACTATGTAGTGAGTTAATCAAGCTTGTTAACATGCCAACATGAATCTGTTTTTGCCATGTCCTGAAATTTCACTAAGTCTGAATCTGTTTATAAAATTTGCTATGTTTGCATGGGTGTAATCATATTTTTTGTGCCCTTTTGGCTTATGGTCAGTAGGGGACTTTTGTTATGTGCTTAGAGTAGCTTCATGTCATGCCTTGCTTTGCCATGTTAAGTTCCTATAGCATATAGTTTTCATGCTCCAAAGTGTGCTACCTGATGTGAAATTCCAGACTTGTGTTAATTTCACAAGTCTGAAACCTGTTATCCTTTGCATTTTTGCCATGCTTGTTTGAACCTGTTAATGGATGAATTAGCCATAGCTCAGTGTTCATCTTTTGTCAAGCATTATGAGTGGATCCCTGCCATGTATTTTTTTGTCATGTTTGGGTGCTGTAGCATAATTGTCTTGATGCATTTAGATGGCTACTTGCTGTTTATCGCAGACCCGTACCATATTTGAATTGCTTGCCATTTCCAAACCGTACCTCCGATTCCAGTGTTCTTTATATCGTTTTCAAGCGAAATCACCTCCCCTTTCTAGTGGCACAATTGGATTTCCAAGTTGAGGCCAGGTTCAATCATCCCTTGTCAAATCTTGCATATGCATCACATATCGCATCCCGCATAGCATACCATGTTTGCATCATGTTGTTTGAGCTTTGCACGTGGTTGATTGTGTCCTTTTTGCTTGTTTGTCTTGTTTGGGTAGAGCCAGGAGAAGAGTTCGCTAACGAGGAGCCCGTTGAGTTTGCTTTCGAGGATCCAGTCAACTCTGACAACTTTGCAGGCAAGATGATCATACCCTCGAAATCACTTCTATCTTTGCTTGCTAGATGCTCGCTCTTTTGCTATGCCTATGCTACGATGCCTACCAGTTGCTTATCATGCCTCCCAAATTTCCATGTCAAAACTCTAACCCACCACGTCCTAGCAAACCGTTGATTGGCTATGTTACCGCTTTGCTTAGCCCCTCTTATAGCGTTGCTAGTTGCAGGTGAAGATTGAAGATCGTTCCTTGTTGGAACATTATTATTTTTTTCTTGTTGGGATATCATTATATTATCTTGTTATCTTAATGCATCTATTCACTTGGTAAAGGGTGGAAGGCTCGGCCTCTCGCCTAGTGTTTTGTTCCACTCTTGTCGCCCTAGTTTTCTGTCATATCGGTGTTATGTTCCCGGATTTTGCGTTCCTTACGCGGTTGGGTGATAATGGGAACCCCTTGATAGTTTGCCTTGAATAGAACTCTTCCAGCAATGCCCAACCTAAAATCATATAAAATAGCATATAAATGCATATAAAACATCCAAGGTTGATAATATAATAGCATGGAACAATCAAAAATTATAGATACGTTGGAGACGTATCAGCATCCCCAAGCTTAATTCTTGCTCGTCCTCGAGTAGGTAAATGATAAAAATAGAATTTTTGATGTGGAATTCTACCTAACATATTTCTCTAAGTAATTCTCTTCATTTTGGCATGAATTTTCAGATCCATAAGATTCAAGACAAAAGTTTAATATTGACATAATAATAATAATAATACTTCAAGCATACTAACTAAGCAATCATGTCTTCTCAAAATAACATGGCCAAAGAAAGCTATCCCTACAAAATCATATAGTCTGGCTATGCTCCATCTTCACCACACAAAATATTTAAATCATGCACAACCCCGATGACAAGCCAAGCAATTGTTTCATACTTTTTATGTTCTCAAACTTTTTCAATCTTCATGCAATACATGAGCGTGAGCCATGGACATAGCACTATATGTGGAATAGAATGGTGGTTATGGAGAAGACAAAAAGGAGAAGATAGTCTCACATCAACTAGGCATATCAACGGGCTATGGAGATGCCCATTAATAGATATCAATGTGATTGAGTAGGGATTGCCATGCAACGGATGCACTAGAGCTATAAATGTATGAAAGCTCAACAAAAGAAACTAAGTGGGTGTGCATCCAACTTGCTTGCTCACGAATACCTAGGGCACTTGAGGAGGCCCATTGTTGGAATATACAAGCCAAGTTCTATAATAAAAAATTCCCACTAGTATATGGAAGTGATAACATAGGAGACTCTCTATTATGAAGATCATGGTGCTACATTGAAACACAAGTGTGGTAAAAGGATAGTAGCATTGCCCCTTCTCTCTTTTTCTCTCATTTTTTATTTTTTTTATTTTTTTATTTGGGCCTTCTATTTTTTATGGCCTCTTTTCTCTTTTTTTTATTTGGGCTTCTTTGGCCTATTTTATTTATTTATTTTCGTCCGGAGTCTCATCCCGACTTGTGGGGGAATCATAGTCTCCATCATCCTTTCCTCACTGGGACAATGCTCTAATAATGATGATCCACACTTTTATTTACTTACAACTCAAGAATTACAACTCGATACTTAGAACATGATATGACTCTATATGAATACCTCCGGCGGTGTACCGGGATGTGCAATGATGCATGAGTGACATGTATGAAAGAATTATGAACGGTGGCTTTGCCACAAATACGATGTCAACTACATGATCATGCAAGCAATATGACAATGATGAAGCGTGTCATAACAAACGGAACGGTGGAAAGTTGCATGGCAATATATCTCGGAATGGCTATGGAAATGCCATGATAGGTAGGTATGGTGGCTGTTTTGAGGAAGGTATATGGTGGGTTTATGATACCGGCGAAAGGTGCGCGGTATTAGAGAGGCTAGAAATGGTGGAAGGGTGAGAGTGTGTATAATCCATGGACTCAACATTAGTCATAAAGAACTCACATACTTATTGCAAAAATCTATTAGTTATCGATACAAAGTACTACATGCATGCTCCTAGGGGGATAGATTGGTAGGAAAAGACCATCGCTCGTCCCCGACCGCCACTCATAAGGAGGACAATCAATAAATACATCATGCTCCGACTTCTTAACATAATGGTTCACCATACGTGCATGCTACGGGAATCACAAACTTCAACACAAGCATTTCTCAAATTCACAACTACTCAACTAGCATGAATCTAATATCACCATCTTCATATCTCAAAACAATCATCAAGTATCGAACTTCTCTTAGTATTCAATGCACTTTATATGAAAGTTTTTATTATACCCTCTTGGATGCCCATCATATTAGGACTAAATTCATAACCAAAGCAAATTACCATGCTGTTCTAAAGACTCTAAAAATAATATAAGTGAAGCATGAGAGTTCATCTATTTCTTCAAAATAAAACCACCGTCGTGCTCTAAAACATATAAGTGAAGCACTAGAGCAAACGACAATCTACTCCGAAAGATATAAGTGAAGATACATGAGTGGTTGAATAATTATGCAACTATGTGAAGACTCTCTAACATTTAAGAATTTCAGATCTTGGTATTTTATTCAAACAGCAAGCAAAACACAATGAAATAAAATGGCACTCCAAGGAAAACACATATCATACCCTCCGATACTACTCATAGATTCATCAAAATAAGCAAACAACACAATGAAGACAGAATCTGTCAAAAACAGAACAGTCTGTAGTAATCTGGATCAAACGTATACTTATGGAACTCATAAAATTCTCAAATAAATTGCTGGACCTGATGAATATATCTATTAATTATCTGAAAAATAATTAACTAAATAGCACTTTTCGAATAAAAATGGCAGCAATTCTCGTGAGCGCTAAAGTTTCTGTTTTCTACAGCATGATCGCAAAGACTTTCCCCAAGTCTTCCCAACGGTTCTACTTGGCACAAACACTAATTAAAAGCATAAAACTCAATCATAACAGAGGCTAGATAAATTATTTATTACTAAACAGGAGCAAAAAGTAAGGAACAAAAATAAAGTTGGGTTGCCTCCCAACAAGCGCAATCGTTTAATGCCCCTAGCTAGGCATGATGATTTCAATGATGCTCACATAAAAGATAAGAATTGAAACATAAAGAGAGCATCATGAAGAATATGACTAGAACATTTAAGCCTAACACACTTCCTATGCATAGGGATTTTGTGAGCAACCAATTTATGGGAACAATAATCAACTAGCATAGGGAAGCAAAACAAGCAAAACTTCAAAACTATAAGCACATAGAGAGGAAACTTGATATTATTGCAATTCCTAAAAGCATATGTTTCTCCCTCATAATAATTTTCAGTAGCATCATGAATGAATTCAACAATATAACCAGCACCTAAAGCATTCTTTTCATGATCTACAAGCATAGAAATTTTATTACTCTCCACACAAGCAAAATTCTTCTCATTCGGAATAGTGGGAGTATCATAAGAGACTCGAATACTATAAATTGTTTACACATTAAAAGAGTAATGTTCATAAAAAGGGTAATCATAATCATGACAAGTTTTATAAATATAATAACTACTTTTTATAGCATAAGTATCATCACAATAATCATCATAGGTAGGAGGCATGCTATCATCATTATAAATTTGCATATCAAAACTTGGGAGACTAAAAATATCATCTTCATTAAACGTAGCATCCCCAAGCTTGGGAAAAACATTAATTGCAGCAAATATATTCTCAAAAACATCATATTCATCAAACATAGCATCCCCAAGCTTGGGCCTTTTCATATCATAAGCATAATCACTCTCATCATTAATAGTATGGATAGCACCAATAGTATAGCAATTATCATATTCTTCCAAGCAAGTGCCAAGAAGATTTTCAAGATCATAAGAAGTATCATTATCTTCCACAATTATATTTTCATGAGGCACAATAGTAATAGGAGCAGCATTATTTGGGAGAGATATCTTTCTACCTCTCTTCCTTTTTGTTTTCTTCTTCTTCACCACACCATGTGTGGGTTCAATCCTCTTTTTGGAGCTCCTTATTAATGAGATTGGTTGAATAGGAGGCTCCTCCTCGTTACCTGATTCATCATAAGAAATAAAAGGAGGGTATTGGGAAGTCTCTTCCCTTTCATTAGTATTCTCTTCATCCTCTATTTGTTTTCTTTTCTTTATGTAATTGGCAATATAAGGATTTTCAATGCAATTCACCGCACAATACATATAAATTTCCTCTAGATCAAAACCAAGAAGTTTACAACGGGCAAATTCTGGAAGATAGTTAATTATACGTTTCATTTCTTCGTAACCCATAAGCAAACTAAGTTCATTAAGATGTGCAAGAGAAATCAAATCATCACAATTTTTGGAAACGATTAGATCATGAAACAATTTGCATCGGATGGATAAATGACCATGTTAATTGCAATGCTCACAAGTATGGCCAAGAAAATTTAAATTTTCAGCACAATCATCTAGCCTTTCTTGCAACAATTTAGTTTCTAAGTACTTATGCCTCTTGCAATATCTATCTTCCCTATTTGGTGTGTACTTACAAACCCAATGCACTCCACAAAAATTGACATGTTTATAGGAGACATTTTCATCATACTAGTGCAATCATCATTAGTACCATGGATATTCAAGGAGTTCATACTAACAACATTGCAATCATGCTCATCATTCAAAGATTTAGTGCCAAACATTTTAATGCATTCTTCCTCTAACACTTTGGCACAATTTTCCTTTCCATCATACTCACGAAAGATATTAAAAAGATGAAGCGTATGAGGTAGACTCAATTCCATTTTTTTTATAGTTTTCTTTTATAGACTAAACTAGTGCTAAAACAAGAAACAAAAAGATTCGATTGCAAGATCAAAAGATATACCTTCAAGCGCTAACCTCCCCGGCAACAGCGCCAGAAAAGAGCTTGATGTCTACTACACAACCTTCTTCTTGTAGATGTTGTTGGGCCTCCAAGTGCAGAGGTTTGTAGGACAGTAGCAAATTTCCCTCAAGTGGATGACCTAAGGTTTATCAATCCGTAGGAGGCGTAGGATGAAGATGGTCTCTCTCAAGCAACCCTGCAACCAAATAACAAAGAGTCTCTTGTGTCCCCAACACACCCAATACAATGGTAAATTGTATAGGTGCACTAGTTCGGCGAAGAGATGGTGATACAAGTTGTATATGGATAGTAGATATAAGTTTTTGTAATCTAAAAATATAAAAACAGCAAGGTAACTAATGATAAAAGTGAGCATAAATGGTATTGCAATGCTAGGAAACAAGGCCTAGGGTTCATACTTTCGCTAGTGCAAGTTCCCTCAACAATAATAACATAATTGGATCATATAACTATCCCTCAACATGCAACAAAGAGTCACTCCAAAGTCACTAATAGCGGAGAACAAACAAAGAGATTATGGTAGGGTACAAAACCACCTCAAAGTTATTCTTTCCAATCAATCCATTGGGCTATTACTATAAGTGTCACAAACAGCCGTAGAGTAAATACTAGAATAACACCTTAAGACATAAATCAACCAAAACCCTAATGTCACCTAGATACTCCAATGTCACCTCAAGTATCAGTGGGTATGATTATACGATATGCATCACAAAATCTCAGATTCATCTATTCAACCAACACATAGAACCTCAAAGAGTGCCCCAAAGTTTCTACCGGAGAATCACGACAAAAACGTGTGCCAATCCCTATGCATAGGTTCATGGGCGGAACCCGCAAGTTGATCACCAAAACATACATCAAGTGAATCACATGATATCCCATTGTCACCATAGATACGCACGGCAAGACATACATCAAGTGTTCTCAAATCTTTAAAGACTCAATCCGATAAGATAACTTCAAAGGGAAAACTCAATCCATTACAGGAGAGTAGAGGGGGGAAGAAACATCATAGGATCCAAATATAATAGCAAAGCTCGCGATACATCAAGATCGTATCACCTCAAGAACATGAGAGAGAGAGAGATCAAACACATAGCTACTGGTACATACCCTCAGCCCCGAGGGAGAACTACTCCCTCCTCGTCATGGAGAGCCCCGGGATGATGAAGATGGCCACCGGAGAGGGATTCCCCCCTCCGGCAGGGTGCCGGAATGGGTCTAGATTGGTTTTCGGTGGCTATGGAGGCTTCTGGCAGTGGAACTCCCGATCTATTGTGTTCCCTGGTGTTTTTAGGGTATATGGAGATATATAGGCGGAAGAAGTATGCCAGGGGAGCCACGAGGGGCCCACGAGTTTGGAGGGCGCGCCCAGGGGGGTTAGCGCACCCCCTGCCTCATGGCTTCCTTGTTGCTTCCCTTACATGGACTCCAAGTCTCCCGGGTTGCTTTCCTTCCAAAAATAAGTTCCGTGAAGTTTCAGGTCAATTGGACTCCGTTTGATTTTCCTTTTCTGCTATACTCTAAAACAAGGAAAAAACAGAAACTGGCACTGGGCTCTAGGTTAATAGGTTAGTCCCAAAAATCATATAAAATAGCATATAAATGCATATAAAACATCCAAGGTTGATAATATAATAGCATGGAACAATAAAAAATTATAGATACGTTGGAGACGTATCAGTGGACGATGGCGAGGCCTAGGAAGGGGACGACGCGGAGCCAGGGAAGACGCGGCAGTGGAAGTCCGCGCGGAGAGGAGTACGAGGGTTCACTAGTTCGGCTGCGGTGTGAGGCTGCCGTCGCCGCAGGGCCTGGCCAGCGCTGGGAATAGTAGGGGGCGGTGAGGCCTCCGCGACAGCATAGCCGGCCACGGGAGGCAGGAGCATGCGGCACGACCGGCGGTGCTTTGGGCGGCTGGAGCAAGAAGACCAGAGGTTCAAGAAGCACTACGGCCGTTGGATGGACATCATACGTGAAGGAAATATGCCCTAGAGGCAATAATAAAGTTATTATTTATTTCCTTATATCATGATAAATGTTTATTATTCATGCTAGAATTGTATTAACCGGAAACATAATGCATGTGTGAATACATAGACAAACAGAGTGTCACTAGTATGCCTCTACTTGACTAGCTCATTGATCAAAGATGGTTATGTTTCCTAACCATAGACAAAATAGTTGTTAATTGATTAATGGGATCACATCATTAGTTGAATGATCTGATTGACATGACCCATTCCATCAGCTTAGCACCCGATCGTTTTAGTATGTTGCTATTGCTTTCTTCATAACTTATACATGTTCCTATGACTATGAGATTATGCAACTCCCGTTTACCGGAGGAACACTTTGGGTACTACCAAACGTCACAACATAACTGGGTGATTATAAAGGAGTACTACAGGTGTCTCCAAAGGTAGATGTTGGGTTGGCGTATTTCGAGATTAGGATTTGTCACTCCGATTGTCGGAGAGGTATCTCTGGGCCCTCTCGGTAATGCACATCACATAAGCCTTGCAAGCATTACAACTAATATGTTAGTTGTGAGATGATGTATTACGGAACGAGTAAAGAGACTTGCCGGTAACGAGATTGAACTAGGTATTGGATACCGACGATCGAATCTCGGGCAAGTAACATACCGATGACAAAGGGAACAACGTATGTTGTTATGCGGTCTGACCGATAAAGATCTTTGTAGAATATGTAGGAGCCAATATGGGCATCCAGGTCCCGCTATTGGTTATTGACCGGAGATTTGTCTCAGCCATGTCTACATTGTTCTCGAACCGTAGGGTCTGCACGCTTAACGTTACGATGACAGTTATTATGAGTTTATGCATTTTGATGTACCGAAGTTAGTTCGGAGTCCCGGATGTGATCATGGACATGACGAGGAGTCTCAAAATGGTCGAGACATAAAGATTGATATATTGGACGACTATATTCGGACACCGGTAGGGTTCCGGGGAAGTTTCGGATAAAACCGGAGCACCGGGGGGTTACCGGAACCCCCCGGGGGGTTAATGGGCCTTATGGGCCTAATGTGGAGAAGAGGAAGGGGCTGCCAGGGCAGGCCGCGTGCCCCCTCTCCCCCTAGTCCGAATTGGACAAGGAGGGAGGGGCGGCGCCCCCCCTTTCCTTCTCTCCCCCCTCTCTCCTACTTGGACAAGGAAAAGGGGGAGGAGTCCTACTCCCGGTAAGAGTAGGACTCCTCCTGCGCCCACCTCCTGGCCGGCCGCACCCCTCCCCTTGGCTCCTTTATATACGGAGGAAAGGGGGCACCCTAGAACACACAAGTTGATCCTCGTGATCGTTCCTTAGCCGTGTGCGGTGCCCCCTGCCACCATATTCCACCTCGGTCATACCGTTGTAGTGCTTAGGCGAAGCCCTGCGTCGGTAGAACATCATCATCGTCACCACGCCGTTGTGCTAACGAAACTCATCCCTGAATCTTTGCTGGATCGGAGCCCGGGGAGCGTCATCGAGTTGTACGTGTGCTAAGAACTCGGAGGTGCCGGAGTAACGGTGCTTGGATCGGTCGGATCGGGAAGACGTACGACTACTTCCTCTACATTGCGTCAACGCTTCCGCAGTCGGTCTGCGTGGGTACGTAGACAACACTCTCCCCTCTCATTGCTATGCATCACCATGATCTTGCGTGTGCGTAGGAAAATTTTGAAATTACTACGTTCCCCAACAGTGGCATCCGAGCCTAGGTTTTATGGTTTGATGTTATATGCACGAGTAGAACACAAGTGAGTTGTGGCCGATATAAGTCATACTGCCTACCAGCATGTCATACTTTGGTTCGGCGGTATTGTTGGATGAAGTGGCCCAGACCGACATTACGCGTACGCTTACGCGAGACCGGTTCTCCCGACGTGCTTTGCACAGAGGTGGCTTGTGGGTGACAGTTTCTCCAACTTTAGTTGAACCGAGTGTGGCTACGCCCGGTCCTTGCGAAGGTTAAAACGGAGTCAAATTGACAAACTATCGTTGTGGTTTTGATGCGTAGGTGAGATTGGTTCTTACTTAAGCCCGTAGCAGCCACGTAAAACTTGCAACAACAAAGTAGAGGGCGTCTAACTTGTTTTTGCAGGGCATGTTGTGATGTGATATGGTCAAGGCATGATGCTAAATTTTATTGTATGAGATGATCATGTTTTGTAACCGAGTTATCGGCAACTGGCAGGAGCCATATGGTTGTCGCTTTATTGTATGCAATGCAATCGTGATGTAATGCTTTACTTTATCACTAAGCGGTAGCGATAGTCGTGGAAGCATAAGATTGGCGAGACGACAATGATGCTACGATGGAGATCAAGGTGTCGCGCCGGTGACGATGGTGACCATGATGGTGCTTTGGAGATGGAGATCACAGGCACAAGATGATGATGGCCATATCATATCACTTATATTGATTGCATGTGATGTTTATCTTTTATGCATCTTATCTTGCTTTGATTGACGGTATCATTATAAGATGATCTCTCACTAAATTATCAAGAAGTGTTCTCCCTGAGTATGCACCGTTGCCAAAGTTCGTCGTGCCCAGACACCACGTGATGATCGGGTGTGATAAGCTCTACGTCCATCTACAACGGGTGCAAGCTAGTTTTTGCACACGCAGAATACTCAGGTTAAACTTGACGAGCCTAGCATATGCAGATATGGCCTCGGAACACGGAGACCGAAAGGTCGAGCGTGAATCATATAGTAGATATGATCAACATAACGATGTTCACCATTCAAAACTACTCCATCTCACATGATGATCGGTTATGGTTTAGTTGATTTGGATCACGCGATCACTTAGAGGATTAGAGGGATGTCTATCTAAGTGGGAATTCTTTAAATTTGATTAATTGAACTTAAATTTATCATGAACTTAGTCCCTGATAGTATCTTGCTTGTTTATGTTAATTGTAGATAGATGGCTCGTGCTGTTGTTCCGTTGAATTTTAATGCGTTCCTTGAGAAAGCAAAGTTGAAAGATGATGGTAGCAATTACACGGACTGGGTCCGTAACTTGAGGATTATCCTCATTGCTGCACAGAAGAATTACGTCCTGGAAGCACCGCTGGCTGCCAGGCCTGCTGCTGGAGCAACACCAGATGTTATGAACGTCTGGGAGAGCAAAGCTGATGACTACTCGATAGTTCAGTGTGCCATGCTTTACGGCTTAGAATCAGGACTTCAACGACGTTTTGAACGTCATGGAGCATATGAGATGTTCCAGGAGTTGAAGTTAATATTTCAAGCAAATGCCCGGATTGAGAGATATGAAGTCTCCAATAAGTTCTATAGCTGCAAGATGGAGGAGAACAGTTCTGTCAGTGAGCATATACTCAAAATTTCTGGGTATAATAATCACTTGATTCAATTGGGAGTTAATCTTCCAGATGATTGCGTCATTGACAGAATTCTCCAATCACTGCCACCAAGCTACAAGAGCTTCGTGATGAACTATAATATGCAAGGGATGAATAAGACTATTCCCGAGCTCTTCGCAATGCTGAAAGCCGCGGAGGTAGAAATCAAGAAGGAGCATCAAGTGTTGATGGTCAACAAGACCACTAGTTTCAAGAAAAAGGGCAAAGGGAAGAAGAAGGGGAACTTCAAAAAGAACGGCAAGCAAGTTGCTACTCAAGAGAAGAAACCCAAGTCTGGACCTAAGCCTGAAACTGAGTGCTTCTACTACAAGCAAACTGGTCACTGGAAGCGGAACTGCCCCAAGTATTTGGCGGATAAGAAGGATGGCAAGGTGAACAAAGGTATATGTGATATACATGTTATTGATGTGTACCTTACTAGAGCTCGCAGTAGCACCTGTGTATTTGATACTGGTTCTGTTGCTAATATTTGCAACTCGAAACAGGGACTACGGATTAAGCCAACACTGGCAAAGGACGAGGTGACGATGCGCGTGGCAAATGGTTCCAAAGTTGATGTGATCGCGGTCGGCACGCTACCTCTACATCTACCTTCGGGATTAGTATTAGACCTAAATAATTGTTATTTGGTGCCAACGTTGAGCATGAACATTATATCTGGATCTTGTTTGATGCGAGAAGGTTATTCATTTAAATCAGAGAATAATGGTTGTTGTATTTATATGAGTAATATCTTTTATGGTCATGCACCTTTGAAGAGTGGTCTATTTTTGATGAATCTCGATAGTAGTGATACACATATTCATAATGTTGAAACCAAAAGATGCAGAGTTGATAATGATAGTGCAACTTATTTGTGGCACTGCCGTTTAGGTCATATCGGTGTAAAACGCATGAAGAAACTCCATACTGATGGGCTTTTGGAACCACTTGATTATGAATCACTTGGTACTTGCGAACCGTGCCTCATGGGCAAGATGACTAAAACACCGTTCTCCGGAACTATGGAGAGAGCAACAGATTTGTTGGAAATCATACATACAGATGTATGTGGTCCGATGAATATTGAGGCTCGTGGCGGATATCGTTATTTTCTCACCTTCACAGATGATTTAAGCAGATATGGGTATATCTACTTAATGAAACATAAGTCTGAAACATTTGAAAAGTTCAAAGAATTTCAGAGTGAAGTTGAAAATCATCGTAACAAGAAAATAAAGTTTCTACAATCTGATCGTGGAGGAGAATATTTGAGTTACGAGTTTGGTGTACATTTGAAAAATTGTGGAATAGTTTCGCAACTCACGCCACCCGGAACACCACAGCGTAATGGTGTGTCCGAACGTCGTAATCGTACTTTATTAGATATGGTGCAATCTATGATGTCTCTTATAGATTTACCGCTATCGTTTTGGGGTTATGCTCTAGAGACGGCCGCATTCACATTAAATAGGGCACCATCAAAATCCGTTGAGACGACGCCTTATGAACTATGGTTTGGCAAGAAACCAAAGTTGTCGTTTCTTAAAGTTTGGGGCTGCGATGCTTATGTGAAAAAGCTTCAACCTGATAAGCTCAAACCCAAATCGGAGAAATGTGTCTTCATAGGATACCCAAAGGAGACTGTTGGGTACACCTTCTATCACAGATCCGAAGGCAAGACATTCGTTGAGTTTCTCTCGAAAGAAGTGAGTGGGAGGAAAGTAGAACTTGACAAGGTAACTGTACCTGCTCCCTTATTGGAAAGTAGTACATCACAGAAAACTGTTTCAGTGACACCTACACCAGTTAGTGAGGAAGCTAATGATGATGATCATGAAACTTTAGATCAAGATACTACTGAACCTCGTAGATCAACCAGAGTGAGATCCGCACCAGAGTGGTACGGTAATCTTGTTCTGGAAGTCATGCTACTAGATCATGATGAACCTACGAACTATGAAGAAGCGATGGTGAGCCCAGATTCCGCAAAATGGCTTGAAGCCATGAAATCTGAGATGGGATCCATGTATGAGAACAAAGTATGGACTTTGGTTGACTTGCCCAATGATCGGCAAGCAATTGAGAATAAATGGATCTTCAAGAAGAAGACTGACGCTGACGGTAATATTACTGTCTATAAAGCTCGACTTGTCGCAAAAGGTTTTCGACAAGTTCAAGGGATTGACTACGATGAGACCTTCTCACCCGTAGCGATGCTTAAGTCTGTCCGAATCATGTTAGCAATTGCCGCATTTTATGATTATGAAATTTGGCAGATGGATGTCAAAACTGCGTTCCTGAATGGATTTCTGGAAGAAGAGTTGTATATGATGCAACCAGAAGGTTTTGTCGATCCAAAGGGAGCTAACAAAGTATGCAAGCTCCAGCGATCCATTTATGGACTGGTGCAAGCCTCTCGGAGTTGGAATAAACGCTTTGATAGTGTGATCAAAGCATTTGGTTTTATACAGACTTTTGGAGAAGCCTGTATTTACAAGAAAGTGAGTGGGAGCTCTGTAGCATTTCTGATATTATATGTAGATGACATATTACTGATTGGAAATGATATAGAATTTCTGGATAGCATAAAGGGATACTTGAATAAGAGTGTTTCAATGAAAGACCTCGGTGAAGCTGCTTATATATTAGGCATTAAGATCTATAGAGATAGATCAAGACGCCTAATTGGACTTTCACAAAGCACATACCTTGACAAAGTTTTGAAAAAGTTCAAAATGGATCAAGCAAAGAAAGGGTTCTTGCCTGTGTTACAAGGTGTGAAATTGAGTAAGACTCAAAGCCCGACCACTGCAGAAGATAGAGAGAAAATGAAAGATGTTCCCTATGCTTCAGCCATAGGCTCTATCATGTATGCAATGCTGTGTACCAGACCTGATGTGTGCCTTGCTATAAGTTTAGCAGGGAGGTACCAAAGTAATCCAGGAATGGATCACTGGACAGCGGTCAAGAACATCCTGAAATACCTGAAAAGGACTAAGGATATGTTTCTCATATATGGAGGTGATAAAGAGCTCATCGTAAAAGGTTACGTTGATGCAAGCTTTGACACTGATCCGGACGATTCTAAATCGCAAACCGGATACGTGTTTACATTAAACGGTGGAGCTGTCAGTTGGTGCAGTTCTAAACAAAGCGTCGTAGCGGGATCTACATGTGAAGCGGAATACATAGCTGCTTCGGAAGCAGCAAATGAAGGAGTCTGGATGAAGGAGTTCATATCCGATCTAGGTGTCATACCTAGTGCATCGGATCCAATGAAAATCTTTTGTGACAATACTGGTGCAATTGCCTTGGCAAAGGAATCCAGATTTCACAAGAGAACCAAGCACATCAAGAGACGCTTCAATTCCATCCGGGATCTAGTCCAGGTGGGAGACATAGAGATTTGCAAGATACATACGGATCTGAATGTTGCAGACCCATTGACTAAGCCTCTTCCACGAGCAAAACATGATCAGCACCAAGGCTCCATGGGTGTTAGAATCATTACGGTGTAATCTAGATTATTGACTCTAGTGCAAGTGGGAGACTGAAGGAAATATGCCCTAGAGGCAATAATAAAGTTATTATTTATTCCCTTATATCATGATAAATGTTTATTATTCATGCTAGAATTGTATTAACCGGAAACATAATGCATGTGTGAATACATAGACAAACAGTGTCACTAGTATGCCTCTACTTGACTAGCTCATTGATCAAAGATGGTTATGTTTCCTAACCATAGACAGAATAGTTGTTAATTGATTAATGGGATCACATCATTAGTTGAATGATCTGATTGACATGACCCATTCCATTAGCTTAGCACCCGATCGTTTTAGTATGTTGCTATTGCTTTCTTCATAACTTATACATGTTCCTGTGACTATGAGATTATGCAACTCCCGTTTACCGGAGGAACACTTTGGGAACTACCAAACGTCACAACGTAACTGGGTGATTATAAAGGAGTACTACAGGTGTCTCCAAAGGTAGATGTTGGGTTGGCGTATTTCAAGATTAGGATTTGTCACTCTGATTGTCGGAGAGGTATCTCTGGGCCCTCTCGGTAATGCACATCACATAAGCCTTGCAAGCATTACAACTAATATGTTAGTTGTGACATGATGTATTACGGAACGAGTAAAGAGACTTGCCGGTAACGAGATTGAACTAGGTATTGGATACTGACGATCGAATCTCGGGCAAGTAACATACCGATGACAAAGGGAACAACGTATGTTGTTATGCGGTCTGACCGATAAAGATCTTCGTAGAATATGTAGGAGCCAATATGGGCATCCAGGTCCTGCTATTGGTTATTGACCGGAGATTTGTCTCAGTCATGTCTACATTGTTCTCGAACCGTAGGGTCCGCACGCTTAACGTTACGATGACAGTTATTATGAGTTTATGCATTTTGATGTACCGAAGTTAGTTCGGAGTCCCGGATGTGATCACGGACATGACGAGGAGTCTCGAAATGGTCAAGACATAAAGATTGATATATTGGACGACTATATTCGGACACCGGAAGGGTTCCGGGGAAGTTTCGGATAAAACCGGAGCACCGGGGGGTTACCGAAACCCCTCGGGGGGTTAATGGGCCTAATGTGGAGAAGAGCAAGGGGCTGCCAGGGCAGGCCGCGCGCCCCCTCTCCCCCTAGTCCGAATTGGACAAGGAGGGAGGGGCGGCGCCCCCCCTTTCCTTCTCTCCCCCTCTCTCCTACTTGGACAAGGAAAAGGGGGAGGAGTCCTACTCCCGGTAGGAGTAGGACTCCTCCTGCGCCCACCTCCTGGCCGGCCGCACCCCTCCCCTTGTCTCCTTTATATACGGAGGCAAGGGGGTACCCTAGAACACACAAGTTGATCCTCGTGATCGTTCCTTAGCCGTGTGCGGTGCCCCCTGCCACCATATTCCACCTTGGTCATACCGTTGTAGTGCTTAGGCGAAGCCCTGCGTCGGTAGAACATCATCATCATCACCACACCATCGTGCTGACGAAACTCATCCCTGAAGCTTTGCTGGATCGGAGCCCGGGGAGCGTCATCGAGCTGTACGTGTGCTAAGAACTCGGAGGTGCCGGAGTAACGGTGCTTGGATCGGTCGGATCGGGAAGACGTACGACTACTTCCTCTACATTGCGTCAACGCTTCCGCAGTCGGTCTGCGTGGGTACGTAGACAACACTCTCCCCTCTCGTTGCTATGCATCACCATGATCTTGCGTGTGCGTAGGAAAATTTTGAAATTACTACGTTCCCCAACAGTACGGTCACTGGAGCTAAAACCGTGCATATTGACTAAGTTGAGAAAGCCCTCCGTCCCCGTCAACTTAGTAGGCCCACAAGTCAGCCTCCCACTATATTGGGTCCCAGCTAGCAGGGGGAGTATTCATTTTTTTGTGTGTAATAAGGAGGCACTTCCTTGCGTGCGAAGATATAGCTGGTGGGTCCGAGCTCTCAGCGGCGGTAACGTTTTTTTCGTGAAATACAGAGGCCCTTTCGGTGGGTCCCAGATGTCAGGTGGAGGAATCATTATTTTGCGAGTAATAAGGAGGCATTTCCTTGCGTGCGACCGTGACCCAGCTATCATCCTCTCCACGTATAGTCCACTTCAGATGCATGTCGGTCGTTGACCATGTTGACTAGGCCGTGCCGAGAGCACCAGAGCGGTGGACGACGGCGAGGCCTAGGAAGGGAACGACATGGAGCCAAGGAAGACTCGGCAGTTGTTTCCCACGCGGAGGGGAGTACAACTGTACAAGGGTTTACTGGTTCGTCTGCCGTCGCTAGAGAATAACCGCAGGTGTGTGTGAGTAGAGGGATGGCTAGGCCAGCGATGGGAGTACGGTGGGGTAGTGAGGCCTACCGGCAGCACAGCCGGCCGCGGGGAGGAGAGAGCAGGCAGTCCCGCCGGCGCTTGTTTGAGCGGCTAGAGCAGGAAGAGCAGAGATTGAAGAAGCACGACAGCCGTTGGATGGACATCCAACAGTCACTGCTTGTGCGTCAACCTTTTTTAGGAAAGCCTCAAATCTGTGGAAAACATCATAGAGCCCATTTGCCATTATTTCTAATAATTTATAGTCCATTTTCTAATTCTTAAGGTTTTTTTGGAGCCCATATTCTTTTTGTTAGCATTACAGCCCATATTGTGGCCACGGTTAAAAAATTATATGAAATTTTGCATATTTCGGTGTGGTCCGAACTGTTTTGAATCCTGAAATTTCGAGTCACGTTCAAACTGATTTTAAAAATAAATAAATATCAATATAAAATGCAACAAATTGTCCACGCATAAAAATCAATGCAATTTAAAATCTCGAAATGAAGAAAAGTAATTTGAAACTAATTGCCGGTTTGATGTGTTTTAAAAATGTACAACCCATTTCTCATTACTGATAGGCCATTTTCTTGGCCAGCCGAATGAAAGCTCTCCTCGTCTTGAAAGATTTGCAGCCCAACAGGCCTGACAAAGCGACTTACTTGGCAAATCACAAAAAAACTAGGCTGTGGCCATGGACCCAGCTGTCAGCCTCTCCACGTACAGTACTCTTCCGATGGAAGTCGGTTGTTGACCACATTGACCACGCCACGCCGAGAGCACCAAGGCTATGGACGATGGCGAGGCCTAGGAATGGGACGACGTAGAGCCGGGGAAGACGCGGCAGTGGATGCCCACGCGGAGAGGAGTACGAGGGTTCACTGGTTCGGCTGCGGTGTGAGGCTGCCGTCGCCGCAGGGCCTGGCTAGCAGTGGGAGTAGTAGGGGGCGATGAGGCCTCAACGGCAGCAGAGCCGGCCACTGGAGGCAGGAGCAGGCGGTCTCGCCGGTGTTGGTTTGGGCGGCTAGTGCAAGAAGAGCAGCGATTGAAGAAGCAGCAGGACCGTTCGATTCAAATCCAACGGTTACTGCTGCTAGAATCGTTTGTTGACTAAGTTGACAAGCCCTGCGTACGCGTCAACTTAGTAGGCCCATAGGCCAACCTCCCAACCGGTGCGCCCCAGATGTTAGTGGGAGGAATCATTTTTTCGTGTAATAAGGAGGCAGTTGATTGCGTGCGGCCAGGCCAGCGGAGGGAGTAGGGTGGGCCGGGGAAGCCTGCGCGGCATCACAGCGGGCCACAAGAGGAGGGAGCAGGCAGTCCCGCCGGCGCTAGTTTAGGCGGCTGGAGCAGGAAGATTAGAGATTGAAGAAGCACGTCGGCCATTGGATGGACATCCAACAGTCACTGCTGCTAGAATCGTGTGTTGACTGACAAAGCCTTGCGTAAACAAGTCAGCCTCGAAATTTGTGGCGTGTATAGCCCATTTGCTATTATTTTTATAACTTTTACTCATTTTCTAATTCATATGGAATTTATTGCAGCCCGTTTTCCATTTTTAGAATTACTGCCATTTTCTGGTGAGTACCAGGATTAAAATATTAACTAAATATGTGGGAAATTTTGAAAATTCGCAAATTTTTGCTGGGGAACAAAATATTCTTAATCCAAAAATTAGTAGCCATACTAAAACAAATTTAAAAATAAATTAGTACTATGTCATGTTAAATCCAATGAAATACGTATAAGATATCAGTGAAGAACAAAAAAAAAAGAAACTAATATCCCATTTGCTATATATTTTTGGAATTTTCAACCCCTTTTGATATTACTTTTAACAGACACTGACCATACTGTTTGGCCAGGCCGAAATGTATCCCTCCTCGTCTTGAAAGATTTGCAGCCCAGTAAGTCGGATAAAACAAATAGGCCTATCTTGGGTATTCTTCAAAAAGAAATACTGGGCTACCTATTTTCCCAAAGAAAAAATTGCTAGGCTGGTCATGTTGTTAGACGGGTCACAGAGACCGCACAACCCAGTTTATAGCCTGCTCCTCCAAATTACAACTAACAAAAAGCTGTGCAATTCTGTCGTTAATTGACTATACGTTGAAAATGATGTGGGTCCCAGATATCAGCAGGGTGGATTAGAGTAAAAAACGAGGGGTTCATCTGAGTAGTAAAAGAGGCGCTTGCTTATGTTTGGGAGTGGACCTGGTGGGTCCGTACTGTCATACTCACAACTACAGTCCTCTCCCAATTCACTATGTTGAGAGGGACCGTTTCGAAATAAAAGTATGTTGACAGGGCCGGACGGCGGCGCCGCGGCGAGCGCACCAAGGCGGAGGATAAAGTGCTGTCGCCAATGTGCTGGGCTAGGTTGGACATTCTTATTGAAAAATAAAAATGGACCGGATCTATTTACGACGTTGACTACGATTTGCATGGGTCCGCTGGTTGCAGGAAGAAAATGCTGGGAGGAAGAAGACTGGTCGCTATCTTTGTCGAAGAATAATATCGACTGAATGTAACGACACTATCATAGGAAATAATCCTCCTGTTAAATCGTGAATTTAAAGAACGGGTGCATGAGCATTTAGCTTTATTATTTATTTACTTATTTATGTTTTGGGGACCATGACCATGTACCTGGGCCGGATTCATGTGAGAGCCTCCCTTCCAGTTAATTATGGGATTCTCTATTGGGCCTTCATCAGTGGGCTGCATGTTATCAACAAGTGGAAAATGTGTTCCGTACGAAAAATAGTATGCACTACGTACGGTACGGGGCACTAAAGGATCGAACCGTGCAACGACTTCCAAAACATTGTGTTTGTCGTTCTAACAACATATTTATTCAACCAACAGACGAAATATACTACTGATTGTACGTTGAAAATAGCAGCAGCAACCAGGGCTGGGGGTGCAACAGAAGTAGTAAGCAGGCCAGAAGAGTGAAGACGCAACTCTCTTCCAAACCAAACATCAACCATCATTACAAAAAGGCTACCAAAAAAGAACAAGTGTATGCATCAAACTAAATAAAGATCCTACTACACCAAGTGTACGCATCTAACTAAGGCTTAGTTAGACGTTAATATTTATTAAGCTGTGGAGATTGGCTGATGGCTTGAACCAGATGGGTGCCTGACGGGGGAAACTCCAGCCAGCAGGTTGAAGTCTGATACTTGCGACCCTCTCTCCTACTTTGGGCTGCAGAGCGTGCCAGCACATATCAGGGTATGGTGCATGCAGAGACGCATGGTACGCTGTGTACACACAGTTTTGCCCGATGAACGAAACCGTGCTGCCATCATGATCCTTGCCGTCGGTTATCTTTTGGTTGATCGGATAATTTAGTCTGACAAACAGAGAGCGTGTACCAAGGCTACTTACCAACCTCCAGTCAAAAATTCCTGAAGGCCTAGAGAAGCTGGGATCCTGCTCAAAGACTTTGCAGTGACTGTGATTGTATTCCGCGAAACAACACGTCCGGTACGTGCGAACGATCATCAATCGTTCGCCGTCGTCTGATCGAGCCAGGAACCACCTGCAACTGCCATGCTGCTTTTCTTTGAAAGGTTCTGGGATTAGGAAGGGTAGGGACACCAGGCGGCCTACAACGTAGGGTCATATCAAAGTCAGACAACTTGCTTGAGTGATCACAGTACTGGTACTCCCTACAGTACCTGCTACTATGCCCTAACTTGCTTGAGTAGAGTAGTGGAGTAGGACTCTGCTCTACTACTAGCACCGGAGGAGTAGTATGTTCTAATCTAAAATAGTTACAAACTTCAATTCCCGAGCGTGGAACGACTACGAACCGCCATCAGTGCTAACTCCAATCCTACAAGTCATGGATTTGTTTATTTTTAACTTTCTGTATGAACCTGTAGCCAGCCTGCAAGTCATGTACACTGTACTGACAGTGGAACCCACAGAGTACTTAGAATACAAGATTAAGGATGCAATTAACTTTTTATAAAGGGAGAATCATACGTGCAATTAACTCAAATGGATTGGACGTGAATCTATTGTTCTCCAACGGCAACCGGAAAATTTCCTCCCGCGGGCCGGAGAAGGTTTCTCGGTTTGCATGCGGGTTTAACAGAGGGGTTTGATGGAGGCGAGGAGGCATGTTCAGCCGAGCATGCAGTGGACGGCGCAGTACTATTCGATTTGACAACTACAACTAGTATATTATAAAAAACAAAGAAGAGTAGTAGAGATAGAGATAAGAATAGAGACTAGGGAGGAGCACCATCTACTGCTTCGTGGGCTACTCCTGCGCTCCATTCGGCAGCCACACCGTCCCCTACAGCCACTCCCTCCCGCGCTCCATTCGGCGGGCGCTGTTGACATTTGGGGAGCGCACTCTTGCGACTGCTAGCAGCGACGACTTCATCGACGACGACTTCTTCCCCGACCTCGGTAACCTCTTCCTCAACGACATGGTCGACAACCTCAATGCCAATGGTGCTGCTCCTGTTGCACCATATGTGTTTCTGTCCTTCCTGTTCGAAATCGTGGTAGAATTCATGTTTATAGTTTGTGTCCTAGATTAGATCTGTTCATCTACTATGCTAGTCCGCATGATTAGTTCAATCTCTGTTATAGCCGTCATGATTTATTTTGTAGTAAATCTGGTAGTAACTTGCTCATATATTCAACTGGCGGAACGTCCCACTACAACCACTCCTGTTTCATGGACGGCCTGGTCGATGCCTCCAAGGAGCCCTTCGTCTATTGCTATGAGTGCCCGGTGCCGTTTTGGGGCTCGCCGGCGGACATCGTGCGTCACCTGATGCAGGCGTGCGGCGATCACTACTGGCCCTTGGCGAAGAACATCAAGTACGAGACGTGCTACCCATTCACCATGCCGGAGTCGCTGGAGGATCAGCGCCGCCTGCTAGTCTCGGAGGAGGACGACAGCGTCTTCCTCTTGATCGTGACCACCGGCGAGGCCCGCGCAGGCCGCCGCCACATCTCTGTAGTGTGCGTCAGGGGCGACGCCGCTGACGCTGACACTGACACGAGGCTGATGTACGGGTGCGTGCTCACTATTACTACCCCTCGGAGGTACATGGGTGGCGGCACTGGCTATGTCAAGCTGACTTGGACTCTACCGAGCTAGGACTTTCCCGTCGATGTGGACATGGAAGACGCATGGTGTTATTTGACCCCCAACAATGTGCATGGGGACTCCAAGGAGGTTTACCTGGACATCTGCATTACTAAGTTAAATGTTGATCATTAGTCTTCGCTCAATGTAATCCGCTGTCTAAGCATGTGGAGACTTGCATGCATGATCTTGCTCTATTGGAGTATCGTGCATGAATAAAAGTGTATCCATTTATGGTTTAATCTAGAATCTTCCATGTATGAATTTTTACTATAGTACTGGTGAAAGACTTATGATGAACCATTTCTTACATATCCTCTGCCCCCTTCCAAGTCATCCTGATTTAATCCCCCCGTCTTGGTGTATAAGGGCATGGTTAATACTTAAATAGTATAGCCAACTGTTGACTATAAGAAAGTGCCATGTCATCTGTAGCCAACATGTATAATAATGGATACTCAAAAACTAATTCTTGAAGATCATTTCCTGCAAAGCACAATAAGAGTTATTTCTTCACATGTTTTGGATGCAGGTTGAACAGTTGAATGCTTTTGTTTACAAAAGATACTTTTTATCTATTTCACCCGAATGTTTATGAGCTCTAGAGATGAGATAATATCCGAACAAACCTATTGATACCCGTTACACATGAGATGACCCCCACATCCTTTGTCAAAATAAACAACTCCCCAATCAATGCATTTCACTCTTCCGTACAACGCACGGGCACCTTACTATAGATTAGTACGACCAAAAATTGAACTAACATTATATATAGTACGATAAATGATGATGCATGTCACCTAAAATTATATCATTGAAAACTATGTTCAAATATGAATCAAACGATATTGTTTTTGTTGACATGCACTAACATTTTGTCAGTTAAATCTTCAGTCAAATTCAATGGGCCACGACCAATGTAGTAGTACTAGTGTAGAGGGCGGCGCTGCACGGGAGTCTCATCCCGCTCGTGGCGCGGCAGTAAAGCCGTCATATCACAAAACCCAACCACTCCCAGTAATAAGTGGCCTGGTAAAATAAACGGACAAGCAACCATCACATCCCTCCGTCTTTTTTGCATTTCATCTCTCTGCATTTACTTTCTCCGGTTCATCTCACACACTCGATCCCTAGCTACTACTCCAATTATCCCTAGCTACTACTCCTAGGGCCAGTTCTTTTGGCGGCTTCCCCAGCTTTTCCCATAAGACTAGTCACAGTGGAGAGTAACATTAAGGCGCCTCACTCATTTATTTGGGCTTCTAAACTACTACTAGTAGTACCTCCACCCTGGTTTAGTCCTCACCATTGTAATTTGTGCTAAATTTTGACCAAAGATTTAACTGATAAAATGTTAGTGCATGTGACATGCACTAACACTTCATTAGTTAAATTTATGATCAAAATTTGACATAGATTACAATGGGGACCAATAAACTAGGACGGAGGTAGTAGTTATGGGATTACTAATCTAGAAACCTAAAAGAACTGGCCCCTGGTACTCCTACTACTAGTAGTGAAGGAAATATGCCCTAGAGGCAATAATAAAGTTATTATTTATCTCCTTATATCATGATAAATGTTTATTATTCATGCTAGAATTGTATTAACCGGAAACATGATACATGTGTGAATACATAGACAAACAAAGTGTCACTAGTATGCCTCTACTAGACTAGCTCATTAATAAAAGATGGTTATGTTTCCTAGCCATATACATGAGTTGTGATTTGATTAACGGGATCACATCATTAGGAGAATGATGTGATTGACTTGACCCATTCCGTTAGCTTAGCACTTGATCGTTTAGTTTGTTGCTATTGCTTTCTTCATGACTTATACATGTTCGTATGACTATGAGATTATGCAACTCCCGTTTACCGGAGGAACACTTTGTGTGCTACCAAATGTCACAACGTAACTGGGTGATTATAAAGGTGCTCTACAGGTGTCTCCGAAGGTACTTGTTGGGTTGGCGTATTTCAAGATTAGGATTTGTCGCTCTGATTGTCGGAGAGGTATCTCTGGGCCCACTCGGTAATACACATCACTCAAGCCTTGCAAGCATTGTAACTAATGAGTTAGTTGCGAGATGATGTATTACGGAATGAGTAAAGAGACTTGCCGGTAACGAGATTGAACTAGGTATTGAGATACCAATGATCGAATCTCGGGCAAGTAACATACCGATGACAAAGGGAACAACGTATGATGTTATGCGCTTTGACCGATAAAGATCTTCGTAGAATATGTAGGAGCCAATATGAGCATCCAGGTTCCGCTATTGGTTATTGACCGGAGACATGTCTCGGTCATGTCTACATAGTTCTCGAACCCATAGGGTCCGCACGCTTAAAGTTCGATGACGGTTATATTATGAGTTTATGTGTTTTCATGTACCGAAGGTAGTTCGGAGTCCCGGATATGATCACGGACATGACGAGGAGTCTTGAAATGGTCGAGACATGAAGATTGATATATTGTAGGACTATATTCGGACACCGGAATGGTTCCGGGGGTTATCGGATATATACCAAAGTACGGGGGGTTATCGAAACCCCCCCGGGGTTATTGGGCCTCATCTGCCCAAGTGGTGGAAGAAGAGAGGAGGCAGGAGGTGGCGCGCGGCCCCCCTTCTCCTTCCTTCTCTCCACCTCCTCCTTCCCCCTTCTCCTAGTTGGAATAGGAAAGGGGGGCAAAACCTACCTGGAGTAGGATTTCCCCCCTAGGCGCGCCTCCTCTCCTTGGCCGGCCCCTCCTCCTCCCCCTTTATATACAGAGGAGGGGGGCACCCCATACACACAACAATTGATCTCTTGGATCTTTTTGCCATGTGTGGTGCCCCCTCCACCATAATCCACCTCGGTCATATCGTAGCGGTGCTTAGGCAAAGCCCTGCGTCGGTATAACATCATCATCGTCACCACACCGTCGTGCTGATGGAACTCTCCCTCAAAGCTCGGCCGGATCGGAGTTCGAGGGACGTCATTGAGTTGAACGTGTGCTGAACTCAGAGGTGCCGTACATTCGGTACTTGGATCAGTCGGATCGTGAAGACGTATGACTACATCAACCGCGTTGTGCTAACGCTTCCGCTTTCGGTCCACAAGGGTACGTGGACACACTCTCCCCTCTTGTTGCTATGCATCACCATGATCCTGTGTGTGCGTAGGAATTTTTTTGAAATTACTACGTTCCCCAACAGTGGCATCCGAGCTAGGTTTTATGCGTAGATGTTATTTGCACGAGTAGAACACAAGTGAGTTGTGGGTGATACTAGTCATACTGCTTACCAGCATGTCATACTTTGGTTTGGTGGTATTGTTGGATGAAGCGACCCGAACCGACATTACGCGTACGCTTACACGAGACTGGTTATACTGACGTGCTTTGCACATAGGTGGCTGGCAGGTGTCAGTTCCTCCAACTTTAGTTGAACCGAGTGTGTCTACGCCCGGTCCTTGAGAAGGTTAAAACATCACTAACTTGACGAACTATCATTGTGGTTTTGATGCGTAGGTAAGAACAGTTCTTGCTCAGCCCATAGCAGCCACGTAAAACATGCAACAACAAAGTAGAGGATGTCTAACTTATTTTTGCAGGGCATGTTGTGATGTGATATGGTCAAGACGTGATGAGATATAAGTTGTTGTATGAGATGATCATGTTTTGTTGAAGTTATAAGCAACTAGCAAAAGCCTTATGGTTGTCTCTCTATTGCATAAGATGCAAGCGCCAAATAATTGCTTTACTTTATCGCTATGCAATAGCAATAGTTGCAAGAGCAATAGTTGGCGAGACGACCATGTGACGACACATTGATATAGATCAAGATGATGGAGATCATGGTGTCATGCCGGTGACGATGGAGATCATGACGATGCTTTGGAGATGGAGATCAAAGGCACAAGATGATGATGGCCATATCATGTCACATATTATGATTGCATGTGATGTTTATCTTTTATACATCTTATTTTGCTTAGTTCGGTGGTAGCTTTATAAGATGATCTCTCACTAAATTTCAAGGTATAAGTGTTCTCCCTGAGTATGCACCGTTGTGAAAGTTCTTCGTGCTAAGACACCACGTGATGATCAGGTGTGATAGGCTCTACGTTCAAATACAACGGGTGCAAAACAGTTGCACATGCGGAATACTCAGGTTAAACTTGACGAGCCTAGCATATGCAGATATGGCCTCGAAACACTAAGACCGAAAGGTCGAGCGTGAATCATATAGAAGATATGATCAACATAGTGATGTTCACCATTGAAAACTACTCCATCTCATGTGATGATCGGACATTGTTTAGTTGATTCGGATCACGAAATCACTTAGATGATTAGAGGGATGTCTATCTAAGTGGGAGTTCTTAAGTAATATGATTAATTGCACTTTAATTTATCATGAACTTAGTCTTGGTAGTATTAGCATATCTATGTTCTAGATCAATAGCTCGCGATGTTGCTCCCCGTTTATTGTGTTCCTAGAGAAAAACTATGTTGAAAAATGTTAGTAGCAATGATGCAGATTGGGTCTGTGATCTGAGGATTATCCTCATTGCTGCACAGAAGAATTATGTCCTTGATGCACCGCTAGGTGACAGACCTATTGCAGGAGCAGATGCAGACGTTATGAACGTTTGGCTAGCTCAATATGATGACTACTTGATAGTTTAGTGCACCATGCTTAACAGCTTAGAATCGGGGCTTCAAATATGTTTGAACGCCATGGAGCATATAAGATGTTCCAAGAGTTGAAATTGGTATTTCATACTCATGCCCGTGTCAAGAGGTATGAGACCTCTGACAGTACTTTGCCTACAAGATGGAGGAGAATAGCTCAACCAGTGAGCATGTGCTCAGATTGTCTGAGTACTACAATTGCTTGAATCAAGTGGGAGTTAATCTTCCAGATAAGAGAGTAATTGACAAAGTTCTCTAGTCACTATCACCGAGTTACTAGAACTTAGTGATGAACTATAATATGCAAGGGATGACAAAAGTAATTCCCAAGCTCTTCGTGATGATGAAATCGATGAAGGTAGAAATCAAGAAAAGCATCAAGTGTAGATGGTTGACAAAGACCACTAGTTTCAAGAAAAGGGCAAAGGGAAGAAGGGGAACTTCAAGAAGAACGGCAAGCAAGTTGCTGCTTAAGTGAAGAAGCCCAAGTCTGGACCTAAGCCTGAGACTGAGTGCTTCTACTGCAAAGGGACTGGTCACTAGAAGCGCAACTGCCCAAGTATTTGGCGGATAAGAAGGATGGCGAGGTGAACAAAGGTATATTGGATATACATGTTATTGATGTGTACTTTACTAGTTTTTATAGCAACCCCTCGGTATTTGATACTAGTTCAGTTGCTAAGAGTAGTAACTTGAAACAGGAGTTGCAGAATGAACAGAGACTAGTTAAGGGTGAAGTGACGATGTGTGTTGGAAGTAGTTCCAAGAATGATATGATCATCATCGCACACTCCCTATACTTTAGGGATTAGTGTTGAACCTAAATAAATGTTATTTGGTGTTTGCGTTGAGCAAGAATATAATTTGATCATGTTTATTGCAATACGGTTATTCATTTAAGTTAGAGAATAATTTTTATTATGTTTACAGGAATAAAACCTTCTATGGTTATACACCCAATAAAAATTGTTTGTTGGATCTCGATCGTAGTGATACACATATTCATAATATTTAAGCCAAAAGATGCAAAGTTAATAATGATAGTGCAACTTATTTGTGGCACTGCCATTTAGGTCATATTGGTGTAAAGCGCATGAAGAAAATCCATGCCGATGGGCTTTTGGAATCAAATGATTAATGAATCAGTAGATGCTTGCGAACCATGCCTCATGGGCAAAGATGACTAATACTCCGTTCTCCGGAACAATGGAGTGAGCAACTGACTTATTGGATATAATACATACTAATGTATGCGGTCCGATGAGTGTTGAGGCTTGCGGCGGGTATCGTTATTTTCTGACCTTCATAGATGATTTAAGCGGATATGGGTATATCTACTTGTTGAAACATAAGTCTGAAACATTTGAAAAGTTCAAACAATTTTAGATGAAGTGGAAAATCATCATAACAAGAAAATAAAGTTTCTACGATTTGATCACAGAGACAAATATTTGAGTTACGAGTTTGGCCTTCAATTAAAACAATGTGGAATAGTTTCACAAACTCATGCCACCTGGAACACCACAGCATAATGGTGTGTCCGAACGTCATAACCGTACTTTATTGGATATAGTGCAATCTATGATGTTTCTTACCGATTTACCACTATCGTTTTAGGGTTATGCATTAGAGACAACTGCATTCACATTAAAATGGGCACCATCTAAATCCATTGAGATGACACCGTATGAACTGTGGTTTGGCAAGAAACCAAAGTTGTCATTTCTTAAAGTTTGGGGTTGCGATGCTTATGTGAAAAGTTTCATCCTGATAATCTCAAACCCAAATCGGAAAAGTGCGTCTTCATAGGATACCCAAAAGTTACTATTGGGTACACCTTCTATCACAGATCCAAAGGCAAGATATTCATTGCTAAAAATGGATCCTTTCTAGAGAAGGAGTTTCTCTCGAAAGAAGTGAGTGGGAGGAAAGTATAACTTGATAAGATAATTGTACCTTCTCCCGAATTGGAAAGTAGTTCATCACTGAAATCAGTTCCAGTGATGTTTACACCAATTAGTGAGGAAGTTAATGATGATGATCATGAAAGCTTCGGATCAAGTTACTACCGAACCTCGTAGGTCAACCAGAGTGAGATCCGCACCAGAGTGGTACGGTAATCCTGTTCTGGAGGTCATGTTAATTGACCATGGCGAACCTACGAACTATGAGGAAGCGATGATGAGCCCAGATTCCACGAAATGGCTTGAGGCCATGAAATCTGAGATTGGATCCATGTATGAGAACAAAGTATGGACTTTGATTTACTTGTCCGATGATCAGTGAGTCATTAAGAATAAATGGATCTTCAAGAGGAAGACGGACGCTAATAGTAGTGTTAGTATCTACAAAGCTCGAATTGTCGCAAAGTGTTTTCGACAAATTCAAGGTGTTAACTACGATGAGATTTTCTCACTCATATCGATGCTTAAAAGTCTGTCTGAATCATGTTAGCAGTTGCCGCATTTTATGAAATCTGGCAAATGGATGTCAAAACTGTATTCCATCATGGATTTCTTAAAAAGAAGAGTTGTATATGATGCAACCAGAAGGTTTTGTCGACCCTAAAGGTGCTAACAAAGTGAGCAACCTCCAGCGATCCATCTATGGACTAGTGCAAGCATCTCGGAGTTGGAATATATGCTTTGATAAAGTGATCAAAGTATATGGTTTTATACAGACTTGCGGTGAAGCCTGTATTTACAAGAAAGTGAGTGGGAGCACTACAACATTTCTGATAAGTATATGTGAATGACATATTGTTGATCGGGAAGAATGTATAATTTTCTGGAAAGCATAAAGGAGTATTTGAAAGGATTTTTTCAAAGAAAGACCTCGACGAAGCTGTTTACACATTGAGCATCAAGATCTATAGAGATAGATCAAGACGCTTGATAAGTTATTTCAATGAGTACATACCTTGACAATATTTTGAAGTAGTTCAAAATGGAACAGTCCAAGAAGGAGTTTTTACCTGTGTTACAAGATGTGAAATTGAGTAAGACTCAAAGCCCAACGACGGCAGAAGATAGAAAGAGAATGAAAGTCATTCCCTATGCCTCAGCCATAGGTTCTATAAAGTATGCCATGTTGTATACCAGATCTATTGTATACCCTACACTGAGTTTGGCAAGGGAGTACAATAGTGATCTAGGAGTAGATCACTGAACAACGGCCAAAATTATCCTTAGTGGAATAAAGATATGTTTCTCGGTTATGGAGGTGACAAAAGGTTCGTCGTAAAGGGTTACGTCGATGCAAGTTTTGACACTGATCTAGATGACTCTAAGTCTCAATTTGGATACATATTGATAGGGCGAGCAATTAGCTAAAGTAGCTCCGTGCAGAGCATTGTAGACATAGAAATTTGCAAAATACATACGGATCTGAATGTGGCAGACCCGTAGATTAAACTTCTCTCACAAGCAAAACATGATCACACCTTAGTACTCTTTGGGTGTTAATCACATAGCGATGTGAACTATATTATTGACTCTAGTAAACGCTTTGGGTGTTGGTCACATGACGATGTGAACTATGTGTGTTAATCACATGGTGATGTGAACTATCGGTGTTAAATCACATGGCGATGTAAACTAGATTATTGACTCTAGTGCAAGTGGGAGACTGAAGGAAATATGCCCTAGAGGCAATAATAAAGTTATTATTTATCTCCTTATATCATGATAAATGTTTATTATTCATGCTAGAATTGTATTAACCGGAAACATGATACATGTGTGAATACATAGACAAACAAAGTGTCACTAGTATGCCTCTACTAGACTAGCTCGTTAATCAAAGATGGTTATGTTTCCTAGCCATAGACATGAGTTTTCATTTGATTAATGGGATCACATCATTAGGAGAATGATGTGATTGACTTGACCCATTCCGTTATCTTAGCACTTGATCGTTTAGTTCGTTGCTATTGCTTTCTTCACGACTTATACATGTTCCTCTGACTATGAGATTGTGCAACTCCCGTTTACCGGAGGAACACTTTGTTTGCTACCAAATGTCACAATGTAACTGGGTGATTATAAAGGTGCTCTACAGGTGTCTCCGAAGGTACTTGTTGGGTTGGCGTATTTCAAGATTACGATTTGTCACTCCAATTGTCGGAGAGGTCTCTCTGGGCCCACTCGGTAATACACATCACTCAAGCCTTGCAAACATTGTAACTAATGAGTTAGTTGCGGGATGTTGTACTACGGAACGAGTAAAGAGACTTGCCGGTAACGAGATTGAACTAGGTATTGAGATACCGATGGTCGAATCTCGGGCAAGTAACATACCGATGACAAAGGGAACAACGTATGTTGTTATGTGGTTTGACCGATAAAGATCTTCGTAGAATATGTAGGAGCCAATATGAGCATCCAGGTTCCGCTATTGGTTATTGATCGTAGACGTGTCTCGGTCATGTCTACATAGTTCTCGAACCCGTAGGGTCCGCACGCTTAAAGTTCGATGACGGTTATATTATGAGTTTATGTGTTTTGTTGTACCGAAGGTAGTTCGGAGTCCCGGATATGATCACATACATGATGAGGAGTCTCGAAATGGTCGAGACATGAAGATTGATATATTGGACGACTATATTCGAACACCGGAATGGTTTCGGGGGTTATCGGATATATACCGGAGTACCGGGGGGGGGGTTACCGGAACCCCCCCGGTGGTTATTTGGCCTCATGGGCCCAAGTGGTGGAAGAGGAGAGGCGGCAGGAGGTGGCGCGCGGCCCCCCTTGCCCCAATCCGAATTGTGTAAGGGAAGGGGGCGGCGGCCCCCTTTCTCCTTCCTTCTCTCCACCTCCTCCTTCCCCCTTCTCCTAGTTGGAATAGGAAAGGGGGGCAAAACCTACTTGGAGTAGGATTGCCCCCAGGGCGCGCCTCCTCTCCTTAGCCGCCCCCCTCTTTTCCCCCTTTATATACGGAGGTGGGGGGCACCCCATAGACACAACAATTGATCTGTTGGATCTTTTGGCCGTGTGCGGTGCCCCCCTCCACCATAATCCACCTCGGTCATATCGTAGCGGTGCTTAGGTGAAGCCCTGCGTCAGTAGAACATCATCATCGTCACCATGCCGTCGTGCTGACGGAACTCTCCCTCAAAGCTCGGTTGGATCGGAGTTCAAGGGACGTCATCGAGTTGAACGTGTACTGAACTCGGAGGTGCCGTACGTTCGGTACTTGGATCGGGCGGATCATGAAGACGTACGACTACATCAACCGCATTGTGCTAATGCTTCCGCTTTCGGTCTACGAGGGTACGTGGACACACTCTCCCCTCTCATTGCTATGCATCACCATGATCTTGTGTGTGCGTAGGAGTTTTTGTGAAATTACTACGTTCCCCAACAAGTAGTACTCAAGCTGGAATTCCAATTGCACGGCACAACTTGTTTGGCAAAAAATTCGATACAGGGTGTAGGAAGCGGCTTGGGAATTTGCATACCTTTCCACCTAGTGAGATACTCCATACAAAGTACGATAGAGAAATAACCACAGAGAAGGAAGCTAAAAGTAAACAATCAAATGAGCATTTTTGCGTTTGTTTTGCATTGAATCGTTTCACAAGCTTGACTAGTGCTGTTTTTATACTTTTACAAAAACCACATTGTAATGTTAAAACGTGCATTTGCACGTACATAAGTAATAGTGGTACTCCCTCCGTCTAGGTGTATAAGTCTTCCCTCCTTCTTGGTCACGGTGCACAACCGAAGATGACTTATTGACCTGGACGGAGGGAGTAGCACAGTCTGCAAGCATATATAGAGAGAGACGTGTAGTGCGATAGTATATAGTAAAGTTTGTGCTATATGCATGTACTTGCAAAATGCGTACGAATACACAAGGTTTCCAAACTTTCCCTTTTACATACTTAATTAAGGACGGTAATAATTCCTGAACGTCCGGGATTTACCATTTGCATCCGAAAACTAATGAGATCGCCTTAAGAAACAAAAATTATACTCCTCCTAAAAGCCACAACGCTCGCAGGAGTGCTTGCGGCGCACCACGAGTGCCCTGGTGCGCTGTCGTTTCCCAGCTCGCCGACACAACGCCTCTTCCTCAGCCTCGCAACTCGCGAGGTGCTGATTGGCGGCTTGCCGGAGGGCGAGCACGATCTCACCGGTGTGGTTATCCTACACCAACAAGTACTCCTCCTCGTTGGAAGCATGCACCGGTCCACGTACCGCCAAGCGTAGATGAGGCGCTTGGGCCTAACTGCACTCAGGGCGTCGACACGGGCGTCCTCTGCCACTCTCACGGCCCTCGCATGAACCTTCTGCCAAAGAGCCAATTGCCTGACTCTCTCGGATGCGACATAGGCCTCCCAGGCAGCTTGTTCCGTGGTGCGCTTCTCTTCCTCGACCTTCTTCTCCGCCTCTATTTTGGCGTGCTCTGCTGGAGGCAAAGCCTCCCACAAGGCGACATCCATTTCTTTCCAAAGATCCTCAAGGCTTGGGGGCTCGGTGGGCGGCGCGGCGTTCTCCTCATAGCGGGGAGCCGACGCGTCCTCCGATGCGCGTGCTGGCGAGATTGGGAACACCGACGCGTCCACCTCGACGCGTCACGGCGAGGAGCGGAACACCGACGCGTCCTCCTTTACTAGTGGCAACGAGGAACGGAATGGCGATGCGTCGCGTCGTGGCTAGGTGCGGAACACTGACGCGTCCTCCTCGACTAGTGGCGACGAGGAACGGAACGGCGATGCGTGACCGTGCGCGCGGTGCAGCGAGGGGCGCCTAGGGCTTGGGAGGGGCGATGCCATGGTGGTCGACGTGAGAGGGAGGGGGAGGAGATAGCGATGAACGTGGACATGAGGGGGAGGAGATAGCGATGTCGTGGGAGGCGCAGTATTTATAGCAAGCAATGGCACACCTACGTAAGATATGGACTGAGCTGCACTGACTTAACTGCAGGTCCAGTTGCGTCACTGACATGTTGGCCAGACCCCTGTTGGGCCCATATGTCAGTGACCCAATGCACCTGCAGTTAAGTAACAGCTACATGGGCATATTTGTTGGAGTAAATTACGGGGGAGGGAAGGGGTGGAAATATTTCTAGTCACAACGGATTGGACGAGTGCGGGGGGAGGAGAGTCATGCATGCAGATTTTTTCCACACGGGGTGGAGAGGTGGGACCGCCGGAGGGAGAAGGAGAGTCTGGCAGGCATATTGTTTCCACACATGGAGAGGAAAAGATTTGGAGACGAACGGGCTTCCTGCAGGTATGTGGAACGATGCATAATAAGTCTCATTTTGCATGCCGGGCTAGGTATAGTCTCTAGTCATTAAAAACATACATGCCCCACACATGTTCATATTTCAAGGTGCACTAAATTATTGCATGTGATGATTAAGGCTGGCCATAATGGTGGTATCTTAGCTGGTATCATGCACACGGGAATAGCAAACATGCTGATGTAGTAGTTTTTTTAATCAAAGAAGGGTTTCCCCCTTCCGATTTTCATTACTGAAAACCAACATCTAAATCTAAACATAGTATTTTCCCTAGAACTACCAGGTTCAACATCTCGCAACATAAACCCATACAACCATACGCCAAGGAGGTACGTAGTAGGTAGTACTATGAATTCCATTTTCGCTCCATACCAATCGTTCTAAATGTTGGAAATATGCCCTAGAGGCAATAATAAAAGTATTATTATTATATTTCTTTGTTCATGATAATTGTCTTTATTCATGCTATAACTGTATTATCCGGAAATCGTAATACACGTGTGAATACATAGACCATAATATGTCCCTAGTAAGCCTCTAGTTGACTAGCTCGTTGATCAACAGATAGTCATGGTTTCCTGGCTATGGACATTGGATGTCATTGATAATGGGATCACATCATTAGGAGAATGATGTGATGGACAAGACCTAATCCTAAGCATAGCACAAGATCGTGTAGTTCGTTTGCTAGAGCTTTTCCAATGTCAAGTATCTTTTCCTTTGACCATGAGATCGTGTAACTCCCGGATACCGTAGGAGTGCTTTGGGTGTACCAAACGTCACAACGTAACTGGGTGACTATAAAGGTGCACTACAGGTATTTCCGAAAGTGTCTGTTGGGTTGACACGGATCGAGACTGGGATTTGTCACTCCATATAACGGAGAGGTATCACTGGACCCACTCGGTAATGCATCATCATTATGAGCTCAAGGTGACCAAGTGGTTGATCACGGGATCATGCATTACGGTACGAGTAAAGTGACTTGCCGGTAACGAGACTGAACAAGATATTGGGATACCGACGATCGAGTCTCGGGCAAGTAACATACCGATTGACAAAGGGAATTGTATACGGGGTTGTTTAATCCTCGACATCGTGGTTCATCCAATGAGATCATCGTGGAGCATGTGGGAGCCAACATGGGTATCCAGATCCCGCTGTTGGTTATTGACCGGAGAGTCGTCTCGGTCATGTCTACATATCTCCCGAACCCGTAGGGTCTACACACTTAAGGTTCGGTGACGCTAGGGTTATGAAGATATGTGTATGCAGTAACCCGAATGTTGTTCGGAGTCCCGGATGAAATCCCAGACGTCACTAGGAGTTCCGGAATGGTCCGGAGGTAAAGAATTATATATAGGAAGTGCTGTTTCGGCCATCGGGACAAGTTTCGGGGTTATCGGTATTGTATCGGGACCACCGGAGGGGTCCCGGGGGCCCACCGGGTGGGGCCACCTGTCCCGGGGGGCCACATGGGCTGTAGGGGTTGCGCCTTGGCCTAGATGGGCCAAGGGCACCAGCCCCAAAAGCCCATGCGCCTAGGGTTCCACTTAAGGGAAGAGTCCCAATGGTGGAAGGCACCTCTAGGTGCCTTGGGGGGGAGGGAAACCTCCCCTTGGCTGCCGCACCTAGGAAATTGGATCTCCTAGGCTGGCGCACCCCCCCCCTTGGCCCTCCTATATATAGTTGAGGAGAGGGAGGACTTCATACCTCAGCCTTTGGTGCTTCCCTCTCCCCTGTTACATCTCTCCCTCGTAGTACACGGCGAAGCCCTGCTACTGTGACGCCCTGCATCCACCACCACGCCGTCGTGCTGCTGGATCTTCATCAACCTCTCTTCCCCCCTTGCTGGATCAAGAAAGGAGGAGACGTCATCCGTTCCGTACGTGTGTTGAACGCGGAGGTGCCGTTCGTTTGGCGCTTGGTCATCGGTGATTTGGATCACGTCGTGTTCGACTACATCAACCCCGTTCTTTGAACGCTTCCGCTCGCGATCTACAAAGGTATGTAGATGCATCTAATCACTCGTTGCTAGATGAACTCCTAGATGGATCTTGGTGAAACCGTAGGAAAATTTTTGTTTTCTGCAATGTTCCCCAACAGTGGCATCATGAGCTAGGTCTATGCGTAGTTCTTCTTGCGCGAGTAGAACACAATTTGTTGTGGGCGTAGATATTGTCAACTTACTTGCCGCTACTAGTCTTATCTTGCTTCAACGGTATTGTGGGATGAAGCGGCCCGGACCAACCTTACACGTATGCTTACGTGAGACCAGTTCCACCGACTAACATGCACTAGATGCATAAGGTGGCTGGCGGGTGTCTGTCTCTCCTACTTTAGTTGGAGCGGATTCGATGAAAAGGGTCCTTATGAAGGGTAAATAGAAGTTGACAAATCACGTTGTGGCTTTTACGTAGGTCAGAAAACGTTCTTGCTAGAACCCTACTTCAGCCACGTAAAACCTGCAACAACAATTAGAGGACGTCTAACTTGTTTTTGCAGCAAGTGCTTTGTGATATGATATGGCCAAAGTTGTGATGAATGATGAATGGTCTATATGTGATGTATGAGATGTTCATGCTATTGTACAAGGAATCACAACTTACATGTCGGTGAGTATGACGGTGACAGGATGATCATGGAGCCCCAAGATGGAGATCAAAGGAGCTATGTGATATTGGCCATATCATGTCACTATTATTATTTGGTTGCATGTGATGTTTATCATGTTTTGCATCTTGTGTACTTAGAACGACGGTAGTAAATAAGATGATCCCTTACAACAATTTCAAGAAGTGTTCTCCCCTAACTGTGCACCGTCGCTACAGTTCGTCGTTTCGAAGCACGCCGTGATGATCGGGTGCGATAGATCCTTACGTTCACATACAACGGGTGTAAGATAGTTTTACACATGCAAAACACTTAGGGTTAACTTGACGAGCCTAGCATGTACAGACATGGCCTCGGAACACAGAAGACCGAAAGGTCGAGCATGAGTCGTATAGAAGATACGATCAACATGAAGATGTTCACCGACGTTGACTAGTCCGTCTCACGTGATGATCGGACACGGTCTAGTTAACTCAGATCATGTAATACTTAGATGACTAGAGGGATGTCTAATCTGAGTGGGAGTTCATTAATAATTTGATTAGATGATCTTAATTATCATGAACTTAGTCTAAAATCTTTACAATATGTCTTGTAGATCAAATGGCCAACGTTGTATTCAATTTCAACGCGTTCCTAGAGAAAACCAAGCTGAAAGACGATGGCAGCAACTATACGGACTGGGTCCGGAACCTGAGGATCATCCTCATAGCTGCCAAGAAAGATTATGTCCTACAAGCACCGCTAGGTGATCCACCCGTCCCACAGAACCAAGACGCTATGAACGCTTGGCAGACACGTACTGATGACTACTCCCTCGTTCAGTGCGGCATGCTTTACAGCTTAGAGCCGGGGCTCCAAAAGAGTTTTGAGAGACATGGAGCATATGAGATGTTCGAAGAGCTGAAAATGGGTTTTCAAGCTCATGCCCAGATCGAGAGATATGAAGTCTCCGATAAGTTCTTCAGCTGTAAGATGGAGGAAAATAGTTCTGTCAGTGAGCACATACTCACTATGTCTGGGTTACATAACCACTTGACTCAGCTGGGAGTTAATCTCCCAGATGACGCGGTCATTGACAGAATCCTCCAGTCGCTTCCACCAAGCTACAAGAGCTTTGTGATGAACTTCAATATGCAGGGGATGGTGAAGACCATTCCTGAAGTATTTGCTATGCTGAAATCAGCAGAGGTAGAAGTCAAGAAGGAACATCAAGTGTTGATGATGAATAAAACCACTAAGTTCAAAAAGGGCAAGGGTAAAAAAGAACTTCAAGAAGGACGGCAAGGAAGTTGCTGCGCCCGGCAAGCAAGCTGTTGGGAAGAAGTCAAAGAATGGACCCAAGCCTGAGACAGAGTGCTTTTATTGCAAAGGGAAGGGTCACTGGAAGCGGAACTGCCCCAAATACTTAGCGGACAAGAAGGCCGACAACACCAAAGGTATATTTGATATACATGTAATTGATGTGTACCTTACCAGTGCTCGTAGTAACTCCTGGGTATTTGATACCGGTGCCGTTGCTCATATTTGTAACTCACAGCAGGAGCTGCGGAATAAACGGAGACTGGCGAAGGACGAGGTGACGATGCGCATCGGGAATGGTTCCAAGGTTGATGTGGTCGCCGTCGGCACGCTACCTCTACATTTACCTACGGGATTAGTTATAAACCTCAATAATTGTTATTTAGTGCCATGTTTGAGCATGAACATTGTATCATGATCTCGTTTAATACGAGATGGCTACTCATTTAAATCCGAGAATAATGGTTGTTCTGTTTATATGAGAGATATGTATTATGGTCATGCTCCGATAGTCAATGGTTTATTCTTAATGAATCTCGAGCGTATTACTACACATATTCATAGTGTGAGTACCAAAAGATGTAAGGTTGATAATGATAGTCCCACATACTTGTGGCACTGCCGCCTTGGTCACATAGGTGTCAAACGCATGAAGAAGCTCCATGCAGATGGACTTTTAGAGTCTCTTGATTATGAATCGTTTGACACGTGCGAACCATGCCTCATGGGAAAAATGACCAAGACTCCGTTCTCAGGAACAATGGAGCGAGCAACCAACTTATTGGAAATCATACATACTGATGTGTGCGGTCCAATGAGTGTTGAGGCTCGCGGTGGCTATCGTTATGTTCTCACGCTCACTGATGATTTAAGTAGATATGGGTATATCTACTTAATGAAACACAAGTTTGAAACCTTTGAAAAGTTCAAGGAATTTCAGAGTGAGGTTGAGAATCAACGTGACAGGAAAATCAAGTTTCTACGATCAGATCGTGGAGGAGAATACTTGAGTCACGAATTTGGTACACACTTAAGAAAATGTGGAATAGTTTCACAACTCACGCCGCCTGGAACACCTCAGCGTAACGGTGTGTCTGAACGTCGTAATCGCACTCTATTGGATATGGTGCGGTCTATGATGTCTCTTACTGATTTACCGCTATCTTTTTGGGGCTATGCTTTAGAGACTGCCGCATTCACTTTAAATAGGGCTCCGTCGAAATCCGTTGAGACGACACCGTATGAATTATGGTTTGGGAAGATACCTAAGCTGTCGTTTTTAAAAGTTTGGGGATGCGATGCTTATGTCAAGAAACTTCAACCTGAGAAGCTCGAACCCAAGTCGGAAAAATGCGTCTTCATAGGATACCCTAAAGAAACTATTGGGTATACCTTCTACCTAAGATCCGAAGGCAAGATCTTTATTGCCAGGAATGGATCCTTTCTAGAGAAAGAGTTTCTCTCGAAAGAAGTAAGTGGGAGGAAAGTAGAACTTGATGAAGTATTGCCTCTTGAACCGGAAAATGGCGCAACTCAAGAAAATGTTCCTGAGGTGCCAGCACCGACTAGAGAGGAGGTTAATGATGATGATCAAGATACTTCTGATCAAGCTCCTACTGAAATTCGAAGGTCCACAAGGACACGTTCCGCACCAGAGTGGTACGGCAACCCTGTCTTGGAAATCATGTTGTTAGAAAACAGTGAACCTTCGAACTATGAAGAAGCGATGGCGGGCCCGGATTCCGACAAATGGCTAGAAGCCATGAAATCTGAGATAGGATCCATGTATGAAAACAAAGTATGGACTTTGACTGACTTGCCCGTTGAACGGCGAGCCATAGAAAATAAATGGATCTTTAAGAAGAAGACAGACGCGGATGGTAATGTGACCATCTATAAAGCTAGGCTTGTCGCTAAGGGTTATCGACAAGTTCAAGGGGTTGACTACGATGAGACTTTCTCACCGGTAGCAAAGCTGAAGTCCGTCCGAATCATGTTAGCAATTGCCGCATTTTATGATTATGAAATTTGGCAAATGGACGTCAAAACGGCATTCCTTAATGGTTTCCTTAAGGAAGAATTGTATATGATGCAGCCGGAAGGTTTTGTCGATCCTAAGAATGCTGACAAGGTGTGCAAGCTCCAACGCTCGATTTATGGGCTGGTGCAAGCATCTCGGAGTTGGAACATTCGCTTTGATGAGATGATCAAAGCGTTTGGGTTTACGCAGACTTATGGAGAAGCCTGCGTTTACAAGAAAGTGAGTGGGAGCTCTGTAGCATTTCTCATACTATATGTAGATGACATACTTTTGATGGGAAATGATATAGAACTCTTGGACAGCATCAAGGCTTACTTGAATAAGAGTTTTTCAATGAAGGACCTTGGAGAAGCTGCTTATATATTAGGCATCAAGATCTATAGAGATAGATCAAGACGCCTCATAGGTCTTTCACAAAGCACATACCTTGATAAGATATTGCAGAAGTTCAATATGGATCAGTCTAAGAAGGGGTTTTTGCCTGTGTTGCAAGGTATGAAATTGAGCTCAGCTCAATGTCCGACCACGGCAGAAGATATAGAAGAGATGAGCGTCATCCCCTATGCCTCAGCCATAGGTTCTATTATGTATGCCATGCTGTGTACCAGACCTGATGTAAACCTTGCCGTAAGTTTGGTAGGAAGGTACCAAAGTAATCCCGGCAAGGAACACTGGACAGCGGTCAAGAATATCCTGAAGTACCTGAAAAGGACTAAGGAAATGTTTCTCGTTTATGGAGGTGACGAAGAGCTCGTCGTAAAGGGTTACGTCGATGCTAGCTTCGACACAGATCTGGATGACTCTAAGTCACAAACCGGATACGTGTATTTGTTGAATGGTGGAGCAGTGAGCTGGTGCAGCTGCAAGCAGAGCGTCGTGGCGGGATCTACATGTGAAGCAGAGTACATGGCAGCCTCGGAGGCAGCACATGAAGCAATATGGGTGAAGGAGTTCATCACCGACCTAGGAGTCATACCCAATGCGTCGGGGCCAATCAAACTCTTTTGTGACAACACTGGGCTATTGCACTTGCCAAGGAGCCCAGGTTTCACAAGAAGACAGGGCACATCAAGCGTCGCTTCAACTCCATTCGTGAAAATGTTCAAGATGGAGACATAGAGATTTGTAAAGTACATACGGACCTGAATATAGTAGATCCGTTGACTAAACCTCTCCCTAGGGCAAAACATGATCAACACCAGAATTCCATGGGTGTTCGATTCATCACAATGTAACTAGATTATTGACTCTAGTGCAAGTGGGAGACTGTTGGAAATATGCCCTAGAGGCAATAATAAAAGTATTATTATTATATTTCTTTGTTCATGATAATTGTCTTTATTCATGCTATAACTGTATTATCCGGAAATCGTAATACACGTGTGAATACATAGACCATAATATGTCCCTAGTAAGCCTCTAGTTGACTAGCTCGTTGATCAACAGATAGTCATGGTTTCCTGGCTATGGACATTGGATGTCATTGATAACGGGATCACATCATTAGGAGAATGATGTGATGGACAAGACCTAATCCTAAGCATAGCACAAGATCGTGTAGTTCGTTTGCTAGAGCTTTTCCAATGTCAAGTATCTTTTCCTTTGACCATGAGATCGTGTAACTCCCGGATACCGTAGGAGTGCTTTTGGTGTACCAAACGTCACAACGTAACTGGGTGACTATAAAGGTGCACTACAGGTATTTCCGAAAGTGTCTGTTGGGTTGACACGGATCGAGACTGGGATTTGTCACTCCATATAACGGAGAGGTATCACTGGGCCCACTCGGTAATGCATCATCATTATGAGCTGAAGGTGACCAAGTGGTTGATCACGGGATCATGCATTACGGTACGAGTAAAGTGACTTGCCGGTAACGAGACTGAACAAGATATTGGGATACCGACGATCGAGTCTCGGGCAAGTAACATACCGATTGACAAAGGGAATTGTATACGGGGTTGTTTAATCCTCGACATCGTGGTTCATCTGATGTGATCATCGTGGAGCATGTGGGAGCCAACATGGGTATCCAGATCCCGCAGTTGGTTATTGACCGGAGAGTCGTCTCGGTCATGTCTACATATCTCCCGAACCCGTAGGGTCTACACACTTAAGGTTCGGTGACGCTAGGGTTGTGAAGATATGTGTATGAGTAACCCGAATGTTGTTCGGAGTCCCGGATGAAATCTCGGACATCACGAGGAGTTCCGGAATGGTCCGGAGGTAAAGAATTATATATAGGAAGTGCTGTTTCGGCCATCGGGACAAGTTTCGGGGTTATCGGTATTGTATCGGGACCACCGGAGGGGTCCCGGGGGCCCACCGGGTGGGGCCACCTGTCCCGAGGGGCCACATGGGCTGTAGGGGTTGCGCCTTGGCCTAGATGGGCCAAGGGCACCAGCCCCAAAAGCCCATGCGCCTAGGGTTCCACTTAAGGGAAGAGTCCCAATGGTGGAAGGCACCTCTAGGTGCCTTGGGGGGGAGGGAAACCTCCCCTTGGCTGCCGCACCTAGGAGATTGGATCTCCTAGGCTGGCGCACCCCCCCTTGGCCCTCCTATATATAGTTGAGGAGAGGGAGGACTTCATACCTCAGCCTTTGGTGCTTCCCTCTCCCCTGTTACATCTCTCCCTCGTAGTACACGGCGAAGCCCTGCTACTGTGACGCCCTGCATCCACCACCACGCCGTCATGCTGCTGGATCTTCATCAACCTCTCTTCCCCCCTTGCTGGATCAAGAAAGGAGGAGACGTCATCTGTTTCGTACGTGTGTTGAACGCGGAGGTGCCGTCCGTTCGGCGCTTGGTCATCGGTGATTTGGATCACGTCGTGTTCGACTACATCAACCCCGTTCTTTGAACGCTTCCGCTCGCGATCTACAAAGGTATGTAGATGCATCTAATCACTCGTTGCTAGATGAACTCCTAGATGGATCTTGGTGAAACCGTAGGAAAATTTTTGTTTTCTGCAACGTTGCCCAACACTAAAAACTACTTAGTACTTATAACGCGCCATTGAAAATCGGAACTCTTAACCCCGCTAAAAAAATGATATTTTAAACGTGGCTACTTGATCTGTGGCAACCGGCGAGCCACCGCCTCCAAGTCGTTCACCTGTGGTCCCGACCATCAACTCCTACAGATCAAATTATCACGCGAGCTGACTATTCCTACAAAGGTGCGCTCCACCACGTACCCGGTACCCGCGAATGCAGCAATCGTGCACCTAGGGTTTTAGGGTTTATTTGTTAACGTTGCCTTTACGTAACACTCATGTGTGCGAGACAGCGAGAGACCGACTACGTGCGTGCGCCTCTTCTCTTCGTATATGTACTCCACCGTTTGTTTGGTGTCCACAAAATTATAATAACTACTAGCAATGTGCCAATGTGTTGCCACACGATCTGAGTAGATTAATACATATTCATCGATTCGATAGAAAAAAGTCTAGTTTTGAAATACGTATATCACTAAAAAATGTTATGTTTCACTCAAAATATTTTCCTTTGGCGGTTTTGATGACATAAGGGAGGAATGTTGTTGGTTTCAAGGTTCGAGAAGTGGTATATGTCTTATTTCTACTCTTACTAGCAAGATGCCCGTGTGTTGCACGGAACATCAAGATCTTGTGGGAGAAAATGATGAACGAGGGAAGGCCTTATCTACAAATGTGGAGAGGAGTGCGGGTAAATTGCCATAGTTTCGTTCCTATCAATCAGATATATATCAGACGGCGTATATTGCAGGATGGCAGGCCCACCATTATCACCAACTCTGTTTTTTATCCCTACTCTTACAAAAAGCATAGTCGGTGATGATCGTGTGCCTGCCATCCTGCAATACAGGCCGTCCAATCTATATCCGACGGATAGGAAGGAAACTATGGCAATTTTGCAAAAAGATACCCACACCCCTCTCCACACTTGCAAATAAGGCCTTCCCTTGTTCATCCTTTTCTCCCACAAGATAAACTACTCACACGAATGCATCTTCATGTTCCGTGCAACGCATGTGCATCTTGCTAGTTGTTGCAAAAAGCCCATGTGTGTGTATGAGAGAGAGAGGGAGAGAGGAGGAGGACGGAGTGCATGTGTGACAAAGACACAAAGAGTGTGTGTGTGCGAGAGGTATCAGCTTAAAATGAGGCGATAGTGTGTGTGTGCACGATCGAGAGGGCGTGTCTCAAGAAGGGAAGAAAAATCTACATAGATACAAGGAGCGGGAGAGAGACATGTATGCGATAGTGGAAGAACGAGTGTGCGGGTGTATAAACTTATCTAGAGGCTAGTCGATAAATGTTTGTGAGAGAAATATGAGACGGGGGATGCGAAAGTGAGAGTTTTGTGTGTGTGAGAGAGAGACGGTAGTCGGGAAGGGGAGTGGAAGTAGGAGTTGTGTGTGTGTGAGAGAGAGACGGTAGTCGGGAAGGGGAGTGGAAGTAGGAGTTGTGTGTGTGTGAGAGAGAGAGGGGAGTTTGTCTGATCGGTAAACAAATGAATAATGTAAGTCTGGGATGGAGACGAAAAGGAGACCGGAACAAATGTTGTGTCTACAGCAGAGAGAGAGAGAGAGAGAGTAATTTTAGTGGTATGATTCATATCTAGAGACATATAGGGTGTGTGAGAGAATCCCATAGAGAGAAAGACAAAGTGAAAGACGAGTGGAGACTGTGTGTGTGGCGGTGAAAAAGAAAGCTTAGGTACCTAGTGATACGAGATAACGGTAGAGACGTGAGAGATAATGGAAACCATGTAATTTATAATGATAGGGAGAGTGTGACACTTCTCAAGGGAGACATCGAGAGACCATGTTTGCGAGGATAGGAGAAACATGAAGTGGGCGTGCGGGTGAGTTGGAGAAAAGAGAGTGATAGCTACATGAAGGAGCATGCATGCGAGAGAGATGGGCATGAAAGGAGTGAACATAAAAGGGATTCAAATATTTGAATTCGAGATGATGATACATGTAATCCATACTCAAACCAAAATTGATCTATCAAACATGCATACTCATATGAATTCACGCGCATCTATGTTATTTAATATGTAGATATTACGGATCCATACATTTTAGTAGAACATAATTTGGTTTAATTTTTTGAATTCAACCTTATGATTTTCAGATCATTGTATTTGTAAATCATATTAGACATATAAAGGAGCAGAATTCTTTGTTGTGCTTTTGAAAGTATATATTAAAAAAATGATGTATATAGAATTTTATTCCAATCGAAAATGGATCCCGGCCGAGAAAATAGAATACAAACAGGATCCGA